>NW_026014832.1:0-33581 GCF_020379485.1 Brassica napus
TAATAAATCAATAGCACGTTGGCAAGAGAAAGTAATCCTCTTAGAAGTTTCCTCACTTTCAATCAGGTTTTGATTGCCAGGTTTCCCAGTTTGGGCATTAGCAGTCATCGCTTCTTTGTTCGAATCAACAAATCTCCGGATGTGAATGCACTTCCCCCTTTTCTTTTCAGTGAGAAGACGTTGATTTTCGGCTACATGGATGTGATCATGGACCAACTAGCTAATGGAGATGGAGGTATTGGTTAAGCCGATGATGGAGATGTTCTAGCCTTGCCAAAAGGACCTATGACTCGATCAAGATCAAGGGAAGCTCACGCAAGTCATTGGAGGGATTGGTAAGAGGTCATGGAAGCAAGAGGAATGTTCTGGTAGAAGCTTGATCAACCAAGACACACTTATCACCATTCAAGCAACTTCACCATCAAGCTGATCATCAATAAGCAAGCAATCGGTGTGCTCTTTTTCCCTATCTTTGGTTTGTCCAATGGGTTTCCCAAAGATAGGTTTAACGAGGCCATAGATTAGATTGCTTTATCAATACTTAGTTGATGATCTCGATCCAACCTTATCCCGGATCAACCTTATGTTATATTATGTCTTTCATTTCATGTTTTCAAACTTGTCTTTTGTTTCTATTTCCAAGAGAGCGTGTGCTTTTACTCTCTTGATAGTTTTCGAGAAGCTTGGAGTCTGTTCCAACTTCTCTTATATAAGTGTACTTTGAAACCCCTTATCAATAATCAATATATTTTTATCATAAACCTTCTTTGTTCTCTCTACTGCTTGTCCGCGAGTTTGGATTGTTTCTTGTTTGTGTGTAGTATCCAACAACCCAAGAGTGTCTATCTCGGTGTGTCATATCCGATCTAGTCACTTAGGAGTATCAAGGAGCCTTTCCGCAGCCTCTTGTGTCACCAATCGATCACAACCTTGTAGAGCTTGAGTCTTTGATTCGTTCTAGCAAGGATCTATCCCATACTATCCAGAGAAGCAATCTAGGACGTATTATGTGGGTATCAGAGCATCTCTGGTTAGGGAAGTACTCGTTTCTCTTTTGTTTCGATTTAACCTGTTCATCTTCTTGATCAGTTTTTAGATCGATCCGTTTTGTTTCAACTGATCTGTTCTTTGTTCGCAATATCCATTGATTGATCTGTGATCCGTGGTCGTTTGAGTGTGTGATCTAATCATTTGTGTCGATCTACTTGTTAAGAGTTTGAAACTTGATAGATCTAGGTTTCGCGAGTTTAGATCCGATTGTTATCGATTCATATTCTAGATCTGATCTTTTGTTTGAATCTAATTGATCGTCTGTGATCTGTTTAAATCATCTATAACATCTAGATCTACTTGTGTGTCGTCAAAAACTGATCAACGAACCTACCCTGATCGCGTTTTCTATTGTGATTTACTTATTGTCGATTTGAATCTTGTTGCTTGATAATCAAGTTTTCTTTACCGCCAGTTTATTTTTCAGTTTAAAAATCTCTTGATCATCTACTGATTACGATCAGTTTATTGGAACTATTTACTGGTTGAGTGTTGTTATTGATTCTAGGTACCAATGGGGAAAGAATCAGAAGAAGAAGCCGAGCTAGTAAGGAAGAATAAGATGCTGAGAGATCAAATGACCGAGCAAATGAATCAGACCATGATCTCTACTATGGCTGATATGCTCAAGGCTAGCATGAAGGAATTACGTGAGGAGATGAGACAAGAGTTGAGGCAAGCTACTGGCCAGGGACATAGCAATGAGTCTAGAAGGAACCGGCCTACTCCAGTACGGCAAGAGCATGCGGGTTCACAAGAGACCGACAACTACTACTCGCGCAATAGAACTGAGCACAACCCAACTGAGCGCAGTAGTTCTTCTTCTGAACTGAGCAGAGGAAGATCAAGGCGTGAACATGATGGAAGGGGGTCACGCAAAGACAAGCTTTCAGGACTTAAGCTTAAGATTCCACCCTTCCATGGCAAGGTGGATCCAGATGCCTACTTGGAAATGGGAAAAGAAGATCGAGCTTGTCTTCAATTGCCAACACTACTCTAATGCCCAAAGGATCAAGATTGCAGCAACTGAATTCTATGATTATGCGTTGAGTTGGTGGGATCAACTTGTAACTACTAGACGGCTTAACCAAGAGAATCCGGTTGATTCATGGCACGAGATGAAGTCACTCATGCGCAAACGGTTTGTTCCAAGCCATTATCACCGCGACCTACATCAAAAGCTACGGAGACTTACCCAAGGAACACGAACTGTTGAAGAATACTATCAAGACATGGAGTTGCTGATGTTGAGAGCTAGTATCTTGGAGGATAGAGAAGCTACTATGGCAAGGTTTCTTGGAGGACTTAACCGCGAGATACAAGACAATGTGGAGATGCAACACTATGTGGAAATAGAAGAGATGTTGCACAAAGCTATTCTAGTGGAGCAGCAGCTCAAGAGGAAGGGTAACTCACGCAGCTATGGATCGTCTAAGTTCCACCACTCTAAAGAAGAGAAAACATCCTATCTGAAGGATAGCAAGCCTCAGCAGAAAGAAGAGACTAAGCCGAGCAGCATATACAGCAAAGACAAAGGCAAAGCTGAAATTACTAGTTCAAGAACTAGAGATGTTAAGTGCTTCAAATGTCAAGGGCGTGGGCATTATGCTAATGAGTGCACCAACAAAAAGGTTATGATTCTTCTTGAGAATGGAGAGTATGAATCAGAAGAAGAGAAGTTTGGTTCTGATCATGAGAAGTCTGAAGAAGAAAGTGAGGTAGAACCCGTGAAAGGAAGATTGTTGGTGACAAGAAGGCTCTTGAACGTGCAAGCCAAGAATGGAGAGTTTGAGCAGCGAGAGAATCTATTCTACACAAGGTGTATGGTTCAGGGAAAGGTGTGCAGTCTCATTATTGATGGAGGAAGTTGTGTCAATGTAGCCAGTGAGACTATGGTGAAGAAATTGGGTTTGAAAATTCAGAAACACCCAAGACCCTACAGATTGCAGTGGCTCAATGAGGAGGGCGAGATGAAAGTTTCTACTCAAGTACTGGTTCCTATAGCCATTGGTAGATATGAAGATGAAGTCTTGTGTGATGTGTTGCCAATGGAAGCCAGTCATATACTCCTTGGAAGACCCTGGCAGTATGATAGACGTGTGAATCATGATGGCTTCACCAACAAACATTCTTTTGAATTCAACGGAAAGAAGACTGTGCTGGTGCCTTTGTCTCCTAAAGAGGTTCATGAAGATCAAATCCAGCTTCAGAAAAAGAAAACAAAAGAGATTGATCTCAAACCTGATCATGACAAGCATCACAGCCTCTATACCAAACAGGGAGATATCAAAAGAATTCTCTACTCTCAAAATTCTATTATCTTGCTTATGTTTAAAGAGATTCTTCTAACAGTTACTGATCACACACCGGATCATCCGAGTGAACTAGTTTCTCTTTTACAGGAGTATGCAGATGTGTTTCCAGAAGATAGCCCCATTGGATTGCCTCCAGTGCGTGGGATTGAGCACCAAATAGACTTTGTACCTGGTTCTACACTGCCCAACCGTCCAGCATACAGGACCAATCCAGTTGAAACCAAAGAACTGCAAAAACAAGTAGAGGAGCTGATGGAGAAGGGTCATATCCGAGAGAGTTTGAGTCCTTGTGCAGTTCCAGTGCTCCTTGTGCCAAAGAAAGATGGGAGCTGGCGCATGTGCGTTGATTGTAGAGCAATCAACAACATAACAGTGAAGTATCGCCACCCTATTCCTAGATTAGATGATATGCTTGATGAATTACATGGGTCTTGCATCTTTTCTAAGATAGATTTGAAAAGTGGATATCATCAGATTAGGATGAAAGAAGGAGATGAGTGGAAAACTGCATTTACAACTAAACATGGCTTGTATGAATGGTTAGTTATGCCATTTGGATTAACCAATGCACCTAGTACATTCATGAGATTGATGAATCATATTCTTAGGTCTTTCATAGGCATCTTTGTTGTTGTGTACTTTGATGATATCTTAGTTTACAGCAAATGCTTAGAAGATCATATAGAACATCTTAGGGCTGTTTTGGATGTTTTGAGAAAGGAAAAGCTGTATGCCAATCTGAAGAAGTGCACTTTTTGCACAGATAACTTGGTCTTTCTAGGTTTTGTTGTAAGTGCAGATGGTGTAAAGGTGGATCAGGAAAAGATCAAAGCAATACAAGAGTGGCCGAGTCCAACTACAGTGGGAAAAGTAAGGAGTTTTCATGGACTGGCAGGTTTCTATAGGCGCTTTGTGAAGGATTTCAGCACTCTAGCAGCTCCCCTAACTGAGATAATCAAGAAGGATGTAGGGTTCAAGTGGGGAGAAGCTCAAGAAGCCGCATTCCAACTCCTTAAAGAGAAGCTTACTCAATCTCCTCTTCTCATACTTCCTGATTTTTTTAAAACATTTGAAATAGAATGTGATGCCTCAGGAATTGGAATTGGTGCTGTGTTGATGCAGGATAAAAGACCTATTGCTTACTTCAGTGAGAAACTCAGTGGAGCTACTCTCAACTATGCCACTTATGACAAAGAACTCTACGCCTTGGTGAGAGCCCTACAGACTTGGCAGCATTATCTCTGGCCAAAGGAGTTTGTCATTCACACCGACCATGAATCTCTCAAGTATCTCAAAGGACAAAGTAAGCTCAGCAAGAGACATGCTAGATGGGTAGAATTCATTGAAACCTTCCCGTATGTGATCAAATACAAACAAGGTAAGGAGAATATAGTTGCTGATGCACTATCCCGAAGGTATGTCCTCTTAACTACTCTTGATGTTAAGTTGCTAGGCTTTGAGCAGATTAAAGAAATGTATGAATCTGATCCTGACTTTCAAGAAGCTTATAAATTATTAGATTTTCAGAGCACAGGCTGTGTGTGGGCGTGATGAATCAACCTCCACAGGTTGGGACTGAGTCTTGTGTCAACAATGGAAGAGAATAAAAAGAGAGACTGATGGAAGAATAAGAATGGCGTGAGAATAAGAGACTTTGAGTGAGAGATTGAGAGATTAGAGAGACTGAGAGATTAAGTAACCAGAGAATAGAGATTTGAAGTAACCAAAGACTAGGAAGGAGAAGGGGAAATCCCCCTTACTCACTTAAGAGATACATTTCCTAACATATGAGCTTATATATGCTCTTTACATTCCATAAACTTAAAACCTACATCTAATGGCTCATAAAAGACTAGAAGGATGGAGGGACGAGATGGAGAGTTGATCTGGTCATTATAGCCTCATCTGATTGGTTAAACTCTCTTTGGTGCCTGGTTGGTTAATTCAAATCTAGTCAAAGGGAAGGCTGGCTCCTTATTGGCTGGCTAAAGGCTCCCATGAACCTGCCCTTGTATCTGTTCAGATACAAGGTCACTATAGCTTCTTCTTTACAGCTCACACAGCTCATAGACAGCCTGTCTTGGCGCCAGCTTCTTCTTTGTCTTCTTCTCTTAAGAGCCTCTTTTGTCTTCTTCTCTTAAGAGCTATCCTTTGCCCTATTTTTGCACCAACTCCAAATAGGCTCAGATGGTCGAGTCATGAACTTCCGGATTGGTCAGGTCCATACATTTCGTACGGCCTCGCCCTAAGTTTGCACACTCGACCATTCTCCTCAACTATGCTTCTAAGTCCCTCCTAGACTTGGCCCCTATCTTTGCACAACCATCAGATCACTTCTGGATACAAGGGACACTCCTGAAGGTCTTGCCCTATCTTTGTACCATCGGCCACCTTGTCCCAAACTCTTCCAACACCTTCTATCTTTTCTTCAGTTCAACACTCCCCCTCAAGCTTGACTTTAGGAGATCCTAAGCCAAGCTTGGAACTCTGAAGAGTCTCCCTCATTAAAAACCTTACAAGGAAAACCCATTGGGACAAAACCTTGCAAGGGAAAAAGAGTAGAGCTCTCCAAAGCCTAGGGATTGGCCAGTGAGCTCTTGTGTCTTAGAACCAGTGTGGTTGGACACAAGAAGCTCTGGATCACGGCCTAACAGGTGCAGCAACTCTTCACAGCTTTGCGCACACTTCACACTTCAGCTTCACCTCTTCATGGAACCGGTTTGAAGTCTCCCCCTCTCAACTAACTTCACAGCCATCTTAGAGAAGCTAGGACACGATCAGATCATCTTCAGAACCCCAGTGAGGCTGATTAACACTTCACACACGGCTTGCCCTCTTCATAGACCTGGTTTGGATCTCCCCCTCTCAACAGACGTCACAGCCACCTTAGAGAAGCTAGGAAATGACCAGGAACCGTTTAGTGAGGCGCCAAGCAAAGGTACCTAATACACATTCCAAAGGTGCATCAGTACTTATCAAGAACCAAGAATTTGAATATCCTGCATCACAGTTGATGCACACAATTCAATCAATCTTTTTCAGTATAATCACAGTTCAATCAATTCATTTCTAGTAACTTCTCAAGCTTAAGCACTTAATAGAAGAATGAATTGAACTGAAACAGACTAAGAGACACTTCCCTTTTTGTTTTGGTGAGGAGCTTTCTATGAGTATATGCATCCTCCACTTGTACACATTCCCTTGTACCGGCTCATCTTAGGGACTGATACAGCTTGACTCTCCACTTGATCCTCCCTCAAGTAGTCTCTGTAGGTATCACATCCATCTCCTAAAGGTTGCTTATCAAGATCACAAGTACCTGATTCAATATGAACGCAGTGCCTCAGTTCTTTAGGAGAGAAATCCAAGTACATAGGCTTATCGTTTCAGACTAAGCTGCATTAATTCAATGAATTTTAAGGAGATAAGTCTATCATCTTGAGTAACATGATAAGTAGACTTCCCTTTTTATTTTTGGTGAGTTTCCCACTCGGCCAATGCATCATCTTCTTGGCACCATCAACTTGTTGGATGACTAAATGGGTCTATCAGCTTCTCCTCAGCCACCTCTCATTGAAGCCGCATTCATGGAGAGCCTTCCTCCTCACTTGCCAAGACTGCTCTGAACAGCCTCTTGCCTAGACACGCCACTGACTTGGCCCGGTTGATGGTTCTTCTTAGAAGCCTTTGCAAAGACCTATCAGGCCATGAACCTTGCTTATTTAACATTCCCCCCTCAAGCTTAGTTTCCGAGACTTCGATTTGGAACTAAGCTTGTGTGGATGTAAGCACTTTCATGGCCTTAGACCACGGTCTCAACAGACTGTGGTGATGGTCTTGGTCTTGTGAGCTGCTCTCTTCCTTATACCAGGAACTAGGGTGTTTGAATCACCATAGAGAGCCTCACAAGTCACCCTTCTTATTGCATAATGTCCCATGCTACACTTCCTGTAGACTAAGGACTAGATATGTCCTAATGGTATTATGCAATAGCCATCTCTCATTGCATAATCAATCACACTACACTTCCTGTAGAGTGAGGACTGACATGTCCTAGTGATGATATGCAATGGCAAAAGACCTTTGTCTTTACATTCTTGGTTGTTGGTGAGTTACTTGTATCACTGCTTGTGTACCTAAAACCACCACAACACAATGCAAAATTAAATCATCCTATTGGGACCAAAGCAAGATCACACATCTTGTTTGATCACCAATGCCTCAACAAATATTAATTTTGAAATAGGCAAACAAAAGATCAAGGGCAAGCACAATCTAGACAAGGGTAACAATGCATGATCAATCCGACAGTTCAATGCATGAATGCAATAACTTAGACAGCACCTAATTGTTGCAAGACAATTTCAAGAGATAAACCTATCATGATTGTATAGAAAGAAATAAAGATCAGGTTTACTCCCTTGTATAAATGGTGAGCTTGACAGCTCCTTCTCTTATCATGCAAGCTCATCCACACTCCTCTTCAGGCTTGAGACCAAGTATAGGGAAGGTCTAAGCTTGTTGGTGAGCGCATGATAGCTCCATGATAAGTCTTGTGGAAAGCACCTCCATCTTCTTTGGACTTGATGCTTGAACCTCCACCATGTTGACATGAAGCAATAAAGAGAGGAGAATGAAGTAAGAAGCAAGAGGGGAACAATTACATCCGGATCAAGCAATCACTCAACTTACCTTGCTAGACAAGTCTGTCCGTACAAGACAACCCTAACTTGGAGTGCAAGACATAAGAGTGACTGATGTAGAAGAGAAGAAGGCAAGAAGAATGTTTGGAATCGCCTAAGGGAAGTGGGGAACCGTTGAGAGTGCAGGTCACGGGTCTGGTTAAGGATTCAAAGTCTTCCCACCCGTTAGGACCTGTCACTATCCAGGACCACTTTGCCCATCTCTCCTCTGTCTTAACTTCTTTGTTTATTGTTTCCTTAATGTCGACATCTTGCTGTATGAATTCTATAAATGGGTTGTTCCCATAAACAAATCATTCAAGGGAAAAGAGTTCTCTATTATTCTCTTTGTCAATCTCTCTCTCTCTCTCACGGTTCAACCTAGTTCTTCTCTAATCTCTTCACAAATCTTCCTTAAACTCTCACATAAATCCTATAAAACTCTCATGGTATCAGAGCAGCTGTGCTCTTGAGACCTAAATCTCTTTTTCTTCCGCGAACTCTCTGTGTTTTATTTCTATTTTTGGCAAAGTTCATCCTGTTCTTGAGGTGTTCTTCAATCTCATTTCCAGAATTTGCCAAAAGTAGCAAAGTTCATCCAAAACTTTCGTTTCTCTTTCTCTCTTGATGGATACCTCCGAGAACCCAAAGATGGTAATGATACCAGTTACTCTCAAGGGTCCTAACTACCTGACATGGGCAAGACTTGCCAAAACAGCTCTCGGAGGCAGAGGTCTTTGGGAGATTGTTGAAGAAGGCCGCCCCACCAAGAAGACTGTCCTAGGAGAGGATGGCAAAGAAGTGGTGGTTGCGGATGCTGGGGATAAGAAGAAAGGTCAGGAGGACCTCATGGTGTTGTCTATCATCCAGAATAGCCTCGCCCCTTCTCTCCAAGAGGCTTATGCATTCTGTGAAACTTCCAAGGAGCTGTGGGATACTCTCAAGAAGGTGTATGCCAACAAATCCAACATCAGCAAGGTGTATGAAGTAAAAGGAGCAATCAATTCTCTAAGTCAAGAGGACACAGACTTTGATGCTCATTTTGGGAAGTTCCGGTCTCTATGGGCTGAGCTAGAGATGCTCAGACCCGCAACAGTTGATCCGGATGTTCTACATGAAAGAAGGGAGCAAGATAAGGTCTTTGCCTTGCTGCTCACTCTCAACCCAGGGTATGATGACCTTATTAGGCACATACTGAGGAACAAGGAGCTTCCATCTCTAGATGAAGTGTGTGCTGAGATTCAGAAGGAGCACGGCTCAGTGGGTCTCTTTAAGAGAAAGGGAGAGCTAGTGATGGCCAATCAAGCTGAAGGAGCCGAGAGCAAACCTGCCGGAGTAGCCAACAAAGGGTACTACAAGCCGGAGGAAAAGAAAGTGTGGGTGTGTGATCATTGCAAGAGGAAGGGTCACGGCAAGGACAAGTGCTGGATACTTCACCCACACCTCAAACCGGCTAAGTTCAAGACTGATGGTCGAGCAAACTACTCAGGTGATGTAGGAGAAGCTTCCACGGCCTACCGCACTCATGAGGGCAAGGGAAACCAGGATGAGTCCATCAAGAAATCTGACATTGAGGCACTCATCAAAGCTCTCAAGGAGTCTGGTAAAACTCTTGGTTCCTCCCTTAGTGCATCATATCAATTGCCTAGGAGTTTATTCACGGCGTTTCAAGTTGCTCATGAATCTGATAGAGTTAAACCCTTAGTCATAGACTCAGGAGCCTCTCATCACATGATTAGTGATTTAAATTTGATTAAAAATATCACTCCTGCAGTAGGAAATGTTATGATAGCTGATGGTAACAAGGTTCCAATTAAAGGCATAGGGGAACTTAAATTATTTGAGAAAGAATCCAAAGCTTTCTACATGCCTAGTTTCACTTCTAATCTATTATCTGTGAAAAGGGTGACCAATGACTTGAATTGCAATGTTATATTTACGCCTGATGATGTCTACTTTCAGGATATTGACTCATGTAGGTTGCTTGGCAAAGGTGTGAGCAAGGGAAACCTGTACTTGCTAGAAGACACTAAGCTTGCATCCGATCTATCTGTTGCTTTCAATTCAAGTTTTAATTTCCCTAAAGATGTAATGTGGCATGCTAGATTAGGACATCCTCATTCTCGTGCCTTGAACATCATGTTGCCTAGTATTTCATTCCAGCAAGATTGTGAAGCTTGTATCTTAGGAAAACATTGCAAAACTGTATTTCCCAAGTCTAGTACAATCTATGAACACTGCTTTGATTTAATCCACTCGGATGTATGGACAGCTCCATGTCTTTCTAGAGAACATCACAAGTATTTTGTGACCTTTATTGATGAGAAATCCAAGTACACATGGATCACTCTCTTACAATCAAAGGATAGGGTCTTAGATGCATTTATAAACTTTGAAACATATGTCTCTAACCATTATAATGCCAAAGTTAAGATTTTGAGATCAGATAATGGAGGAGAGTACACCAGCAATGCATTCAAAGCTCATCTAGCCAAACAAGGTGTGATTCATCAAACCAGCTGTCCATACACTCCCCAACAAAATGGTGTGGCCGAGAGGAAGAACAGGCATCTCATGGAGGTCACTAGGAGCATGATGTTCCATACTAGTGTCCCAAAGAGCTTTTGGGGTGATGCGGTCCTAACTGCATGCTACCTGATCAACCGCATTCCTACCAGAGTTCTACAAGACTGCTCTCCATTTGAGGTATTGAACAAAGCTAAACCATCTATTGATCATATGCGTGTGTTTGGGTGCCTTTGTTTTGTTTTGAAACCAGGAGAACTGAGGAACAAACTGGAGGCTAAGAGCACAAGAGCTATGTTCATTGGGTATTCACCAAACCAGAAGGGCTATAAGTGCTATGAACCAGAGACTAGGAGAGTCTTGGTATCTAGAGATGTGAAGTTTGTAGAAACCAGAGGGTACTACAACAACAAGGATTGGAATGAGCTGGAGAACTTGTCTCAATCCGCATCAGATAGAGCAGCCAATCTCAGACAAGTCATGAGGAGACTTGGGGTCAGCTTACCTATGGAAGAGCCGGGACAAGCAGGATCAGATAATGTGGGAGGATCAAGCCGGTCTGAAGAGCAAACCGAGACAACTACAGATGAAGTTGAGATCCAAGAAGCTGCTCCCCTTGATCCTGAGGGGGGAAATCAGGGTGAACCACCTGTATCTGAGGAAGTTCATGATCAAGAAGAGCACCATGACCAAGAGGAGGAAGTGGAGGATCAGAATCAGAACTTGGAAGGTGGAGAAGGCACTCAGAATGAAAATGATCAGCCAGTACTTAGGAGAAGTACTAGGATCAAGAAGCCGGCTTCAAACTGGAACAACACCAGAGTCTACTTCAATGCAGAGGCAGTAGCTCACCCACCCAGTGGCGTGTGCTCCCTAGCTCACTATCCAGAAGAACATCAAGCCTTTGTGGGCTCATTGGATCAGGAATGGATACCAAGAACATATGCAGAAGCTATGGAAGATGATGAATGGAGGGAATCAGTGAATGATGAAATGGGAGCCATGGAGAGGAACAACACCTGGTATGAGACAGAGCTTCCAAAAGGAAAGAAAGCCGTGACCAGCAGACTCATACACACTATCAAGTATCTTGCAAATGGAAAGCCAGAAAGAAAAAAGACCAGATTGGTAGCAAGAGGATACACACAAGTTTATGGAGAAGACTATCTAGACACCTTTGCACCAGTGGCCAAGCTTCACACAATCCGGATTATCCTTTCATTGGCAGTAAATCAAGAGTGGGATCTTTGGCAAATGGATGTGAAGAATGCCTTCTTGCAAGGTGAACTAGAAGATGAGGTATATATGAGACCACCGCCGGGAATGGAAGAGATGGTGAAACCAGGGAATGTACTCAGACTCAGAAAAGCCATATATGGTTTGAAACAATCACCAAGAGCTTGGTATCACAAGCTGAGCACTACACTGAATGGGAGAGGCTTTGTGAAGTCTCAAGCGGATCACACACTCTTCACTCTCACCAGCAAGCAAGGGATTGTTGTGATTCTAGTCTATGTGGATGATATCATCATCACTGGTTGTGACAAGGAGGGGATCAGTTCAACCAAGACCTTTCTTAAAGCCGCATTTGATATCAAAGACCTAGGAGAACTGAAGTACTTCCTCGGCATTGAGATGTGCAGATCAAAGGAAGGATTGTTCATGTCCCAAAGAAAGTATACCCTGGACATCTTAAAGGAGGCAGGAGATCTTGGAGGAAGACAAGCCAAGACACCACTTGAAGAAGGTTACAAGGTATTGCGAGAGGGGGAGTATGAAGATACTCCATTTGAAGATGTCAAACAATATAGACGGATGGTTGGGAAGCTGATCTATCTAACCATCACTCGGCCAGATGTGTGCTTTGCAGTTAATCAAGTAAGCCAACATATGCAAACTCCCAAGGTTCATCACTGGAACATGGTGGAGAGGATACTAAGATACTTGAGAGAGGCACCAGGTCAGGGTGTATGGATGGCTTGCAACAAGAACACTGAGGTGATAGGATACTGTGATGCAGATTGGGCTGGGGACAGAATAGACAGAAGATCAACCACCGGCTATTGTACATTCATTGGAGGAAATCTGGTCACTTGGAAGAGCAAGAAACAGAAGGTAGTGTCTTGCTCTAGTGCAGAAGCAGAGTACAGATCAATGAGGAAGCTAACCAGTGAGCTTATCTGGATAAAAGGGCTTCTAGGCGACTTGGGAATTGAGATCAAAACTCCCATGACCATGCATTGTGACAACCAAGCCGCAATACACATTGCATCCAACTCAGTCTTCCATGAGAGGACAAAACACATAGAAGTGGACTGCCACAAGGTAAGACAAGCAGTAGAGCAGCAAGTGATTCTCCCATGTTATACAAGAAGTGAGGATCAGCTGGCTGACATCTTCACCAAGGCGGCCAGTAGCAAAGTTTGTGAGTCCATTCTTCCAAGACTTGGACTCATAAACCTCCCATGTCAATAATCCCCTCACCATGGAGTATTCTACTCTTTTTCCTTTGCTTGGTTTTTATCCCAAGTGGTTTTTCCAAGTAAAGGTTTTAATGAGGGAATGCTTCATGGTTTCCAAGCTTGACAATCACCACTGTCAAGCTTGAGGGGGAGTGTTGACATGAAGCAATAAAGAGAGGAGAATGAAGTAAGAAGCAAGAGGGGAACAATTACATCCGGATCAAGCAATCACTCAACTTACCTTGCTAGACAAGTCTGTCCGTACAAGACAACCCTAACTTGGAGTGCAAGACATAAGAGTGACTGATGTAGAAGAGAAGAAGGCAAGAAGAATGTTTGGAATCGCCTAAGGGAAGTGGGGAACCGTTGAGAGTGCAGGTCACGGGTCTGGTTAAGGATTCAAAGTCTTCCCACCCGTTAGGACCTGTCACTATCCAGGACCACTTTGCCCATCTCTCCTCTGTCTTAACTTCTTTGTTTATTGTTTCCTTAATGTCGACATCTTGCTGTATGAATTCTATAAATGGGTTGTTCCCATAAACAAATCATTCAAGGGAAAAGAGTTCTCTATTATTCTCTTTGTCAATCTCTCTCTCTCTCTCACGGTTCAACCTAGTTCTTCTCTAATCTCTTCACAAATCTTCCTTAAACTCTCACATAAATCCTATAAAACTCTCACACCACATCATCATTCCATCGAGGAGATACCTCAGCCAATTCTCCAAGCACCTCACACGCCTTGTTGAGTGACCTTCTTCTTCCCTCTACTTCGGCTGAATCACTCCATGATCAGCTTGTAATGACCTTGAGTAATACAGGTCATTGAGCAACAGGATCATCAGGTGGCTCACTTTGGTCCTCAAGCCTGGATTGAGTATGGGTCCAAGCTTGAAGTGAGCCTCAATGAGCCTTAAGATCAGGAGCGCAACATCTCAAGGATTGCGCTTCAACCACTGATCAACCCTTCCCTTTATCTCCAATGCCTTTTGGTCACCAGTCTCCTCTAGACTTAGGTGATGACCATTCGCCTTGTGTATCCACATACACCCCAGCGACCATTCCCAATGGGTAAAGTCTTCCTCTTTTACTAAGATTGATGATGAACAAAGAGCACATCATGTGAACCTGAAACATCAATCAAACTCCAGCAAAGATAAGACACAAGCATTGGGATCAATCCTTGACCAATATCAAGTTTGATCTCCAATGTAACAAGCTATGCAACAGATTGAAACAAGCATTATCAAATTCACATCTTTGCAAGCAATCTCTCTAAGTACAAGCAAGATCAAATCAGATTTAAGACGAGCTACTTAGGCATTAACTTCTGCCTTAACTACATTTTAGATTTGAATCTAAGTGTATCAACCTAAGGCAGCACCAATATGACAGTATGCATTAATCCTAATCAGTTTCTAACTCATGAAAGCAAGTATGATTAGATAATATAATCTATCATCTTAACAAGACAAGTTTATTTAGAACTGTCATTAAGCATTTAACCATTTTCAATAGTATTGATGTCAAAGCTTGATTAATATATTATCAAGTTTGATTCCTACTATCACAAGCAATGCAACAGATAGACACAAGGCATTATCAAGTTCTATTCTTTGCATGCTAACTCTCTAAGTACAATCAAGATCCTAACAGATTCAAGACAAGTTACTTAGGCACTCTTCAGAGCTTCTTTACTCAGCACTTAGACATGAATCTAATGCTTCAATGTAAGACAGCCACAAGACAATATGCAACAGTTTTCAATTCAGTTTCAATCAATGTATGCAAGCAGATTCACTTAATCACAACAAGCATCACTAGGGCGCGGCTAGGACATGAGATCCTGGGACACAAGACACTACTCAATGCAAACAATGTGACAGTGAAACAACTTCAGTACCATTATGCAAGTAGCTAAGACATTCTACTAGATGCTACAATATTAATGGCATTTTAGTTATGGCAATCACACAATACAGAAGCAAAGCAATCATCACAGAACCAACCACACCACACAACACAACCGTTTAATAAAGACACAAGCCTTAAACAAGGGAAGGAGGTTTAGCTTACAAACCAAGGAACCTGTGCTGGTTCCTTGAACCTCCAAGGCAACACGCATCATAAATGGACAGATCTGAGCTGTTGGTTTGAGAACCAACATCTCCTTCTTTGCCTGGCCTTTCTCCTTGAACCCACCATGCCAAAAAACACCTCCTTTCACCATGTTTGAGTCGCCACCACAAGACCCAAGTAGAAAGCTTTCTTCTTGAAAGGTTCTTCTTGGACAGAGAGTAGGAAAGGCTTGGACATGCTTCCAATGGCCTTCTTTCTTCAGGACGGACATGAGAGAGTGTAGAACGACCAAGGACAGCTCCTGGACACCATGGATGAGCACATCTTCTTCTTGAAGAGGTTGAACAGCCGGCTGGACCATGAAGCTTCTTCTTGGCTTGAAATGGCATGGGAGTGAGTTTGTGCTTGAGCGGAAGCTGGAACCAAGTTCTGATGAACCTGGCTCTGATACCATATTAGATTTTCAGAGCACAGGCTGTGTGTGGGCATGATGAATCAACCTCCACAGGTTGGGACTGAGTCTTGTGTCAACAATGGAAGAGAATAAAAAGAGAGACTGATGGAAGAATAAGAATGGCGTGAGAATAAGAGACTTTGAGTGAGAGATTGAGAGATTAGAGAGACTGAGAGATTAAGTAACCAGAGAATAGAGATTTGAAGTAACCAAAGACTAGGAAGGAGAAGGGGAAATCCCCCTTACTCACTTAAGAGATACATTTCCTAACATATGAGCTTATATATGCTCTTTACATTCCATAAACTTAAAACCTACATCTAATGGCTCATAAAAGACTAGAAGGATGGAGGGACGAGATGGAGAGTTGATCTGGTCATTATAGCCTCATCTGATTGGTTAAACTCTCTTTGGTGCCTGGTTGGTTAATTCAAATCTAGTCAAAGGGAAGGCTGGCTCCTTATTGGCTGGCTAAAGGCTCCCATGAACCTGCCCTTGTATCTGTTCAGATACAAGGTCACTATAGCTTCTTCTTTACAGCTCACACAGCTCATAGACAGCCTGTCTTGGCGCCAGCTTCTTCTTTTGTCTTCTTCTCTTAAGAGCCTCTTTTGTCTTCTTCTCTTAAGAGCTATCCTTTGCCCTATTTTTGCACCAACTCCAAATAGGCTCAGATGGTCGAGTCATGAACTTCCGGATTGGTCAGGTCCGTACATTTCGTACGGCCTCGCCCTAAGTTTGCACACTCGACCATTCTCCTCAACTATGCTTCTAAGTCCCTCCTAGACTTGGCCCCTATCTTTGCACAACCATCAGATCACTTCTGGATACAAGGGACACTCCTGAAGGTCTTGCCCTATCTTTGTACCATCGGCCACCTTCTCCCAAACTCTTCCAACACCTTCTATCTTTTCTTCAGTTCAACATAAATCATGTGCTAAGTATGCTTCAGGACATTATTTTAGGCATGATGGATTCTTATTCTATGATAATCGTTTATGTGTGCCTAATTGCTCTTTGAGAGATCTATTTGTCAGGGAATCCCATGGAGGAAGCTTGATGGGTCATTTTGGTATAGCAAAAACCCTTAAAGTTTTGCAGGATCACTTCTATTGGCCGCATATGAAAAGAGATGTGGAGAGAATCTGTGGAAGGTGCACAACTTGCAAGCTTGCAAAGTCTAAAGTTCAACCTCACGGTTTGTATACTCCTTTGCCTATTCCTACTCATCCTTGGAATGATATATCTATGGATTTTGTTATGGGTTTGCCTAGAACTAGGACTGGAAAGGATTCTATCTTTGTGGTTGTTGATAGATTCTCTAAAATGGCACATTTCATAGCTTGCAATAAGACTGATGATGCATTACATGTAGCAAATTTGTTCTTTAAAGAAGTGGTACGTTTGCATGGAATGCCTAGGACTATAGTTTCAGATAGAGATACTAAATTCCTTAGCTACTTTTGGAAAACATTGTGGTCTAAACTAGGAACTAAGCTATTGTTTTCTACTACTTGTCATCCACAAACTGATGGGCAGACTGAAGTAGTTAATAGAACCTTAGGTACTCTCCTGCGTGCATTCATCAAAAAGAACTTGAAATCATGGGAAGATTACTTGCCTCATTGTGAATTTGCATACAATCATGCTATGCATTCTGCTTCTAAGTTTTCTCCTTTTGAAATTGTTTATGGGTTCAATCCCATCTCACCTTTGGATCTAATACCTTTACCTGAGTGTGAAAGGGTTAGTATGGATGGGAAAAAGAAAGCTGAGATGGTTCAGCAGATTCATGAGCAAGCTAAGCGCAATCTAGAAGAGAAAACTAAGCAATACGCCAAACAAGCCAACAAGGGAAGGCGTGAGATGATCTTTGAAGTTGGAGATCAAGTATGGGTTCACTTGAGGAAAGAAAGGTTTCCAAAAGAGAGGAAGTCTAAGCTAATGCCGAGGATTGATGGCCCTTTTGAAGTCACCAAGAGGATCAATGACAATGCCTACAAACTTGATCTGCAAGGTAAGTACGACATAAGTGATAGCTTCAATGTTACTGACTTGATCCCTTTTGTTGCAGATGAGCCAGATTTGAGGACAAATCCTTTTCAAGAGGGAGGGGATGATGTGATCATGGACCAACTAGCTAATGGAGATGATGAGGATCTGGTTAAGCCGACTGATGGAGATGTTCTAGCCTTGCCAAAAGGACCTATGACTCGATCAAGATCAAGGAAGCTCACGCAAGTCATTGGAGGATTGGTTAAGAGGTCATGGAAGCAAGAGGAATGTCTTGGTAGAAGCTTGATCAACCAAGACACACTTATCACCATTCAAGCTACTTCACCATCAAGCTGATCATCAACTAAGCAAGCAATCTATGTGTGCTCTTTTTCCCTATCTTTGGTTTTGTCCCAATGGGTTTTCCAAAGATAGGTTTTTAACGAGGCCATAGATTTGCTTCTCAAAACCCTTAGTTGATGATCTCGATCCAACCTTATCCCGGATCAACCTTATGTTATATTATGTCTTTCATTTCATGTTTTCAAACTTGTCTTTTGTTTCTATTTCCAAGAGAGCGTGTGCTTTTACTCTCTTGATAGTTTTCGAGAAGCTTGGAGTCTGTTCCAACTTCTCTTATATAAGTGTACTTTGAACTCCTTATCAATAATCAATTATCTTTTATCATAAACCTTTCTTTGTTCTCTCTACTGCTTGTCCGCGAGTTGTTGAGTGTTCTTGTTGGTGTGTAGTATCCAACAACCCAAGAGTGTCTATCTCGGTGTGTCATATCCGATCTAGTCACTTAGGAGTATCAAGGAGCCTTTCCGCAGCCTCTTGTGTCACCAATCGATCCACAACCTTGTAGAGCTTGAGTCTTTGATTTGTTCTAGCAAGGATCTATCCCATACTATCCAGAGAAGCAATCTAGGGACGTATTAATACATAAAGTGGTGGAGAATCACCAGGAAGTTGAATAAATATCATAGGAGTTGGCAAGAATAAGTTATCCCACTTTCAAATCAGGTGATTCCAGTTTCCCAGTTTGGGAATAAGACAGCTTCTTCGTCGTTCCAATCAAACCAGGATGAATCACTTTGTGAGAAGCTTGATTTGGATACATAAAGTGGTGGAGAATCACCAGGAATTTGAATAAATCTCATAGGAGTTGGGATGAAGAAGTTATCCCACTTTCAAATCAGGTGATTCCAGTTTCCCAGTTTGGGAATAAGACAGCTTCTTCGTCGTTCGAATCAAACCAGGATGAATCACTTTGTGAGAAGCTTGATTTGGATACCTAAAGTGGTGGAGAATCACCAGGAAGTTGAATAAATCTCATAGGAGTTGGCAAGAAGAAGTTATCCCACTTTCAAATCAGGTGATTCCAGTTTCCCAGTTTGGGAATTGCACAGCTTCTTCGTCGTTCCAATCAAACCAGGATGAATCACTTTGTGAGAAGCTTGATTTGGATACATAAAGTGGTGGAGAATCACCAGGAAGTTGAATAAATCTCATAGGAGTTGGGATGAAGAAGTTATCCCACTTTCAAATCAGGTGATTCCAGTTTCCCAGTTTGGGAATAGAACAGCTTCTTCGTCGTTCCAATCAAACCAGGATGAATCACTTTGTGAGAAGCTTGATTTGGATACATAAAGTGGTGGAGAATCACCAGGAAGTTGAATAAATCTCATAGGAGTTGGCAAGAAGAAGTTATCCCACTTTCAAATCAGGTGATTCCAGTTTCCCAGTTTGGGAATAGGACAGCTTCTTCGTCGTTCCAATCAAACCAGGATGAATCACTTTGTGAGAAGCTTGATTTGGATACATAAAGTGGTGGAGAATCACCAGGAAGTTGAATAAATCTCATAGGAGTGGGCAAGAAGAAGTTATCCCACTTTCAAATCAGGTGATTCCAGTTTCCCAGTTTGGGAATAGGACAGCTTCTTCGTCGTTCCAATCAAACCAGGATGAATCACTTTGTGAGAAGCTTGATTTGGATACATAAAGTGGTGGAGAATCACCAGGAAGTTGAATTAATCTCATAGGAGTTGGCAAGAAGAAGTTATCCCACTTTCAAATCAGGTGATTCCAGTTTCCCAGTTTGGAAATAGCACAGCTTCATCGTCGTTCCAATCAAACCAGGATGAATCACTTTGTGAGAAGCTTGATTTGGATACATAAAGTGGTGGAGAATCACCAGGAAGTTGAATAAATCTCATAGGAGTTGGGATGAAGAAGTTATCCCACTTTCAAATCAGGTGATTCCAGTTTCCCAGTTTGGGAATAGCACAGCTTCATCGTCGTTCCAATCAAACCAGGATGAATCACTTTGTGAGAAGCTTGATTTGGATACATAAAGTGGTGGAGAATCACCAGGAAGTTGAATAAATCTCATAGGAGTTGGCAAGAAGAAGTTATCCCACTTTCAAATCAGGTGATTCCAGTTTCCCAGTTTGGGAATAGCACAGCTTCATCGTCGTTCCAATCAAACCAGGATGAATCACTTTGTGAGAAGCTTGATTTGGATACATAAAGTGGTGGAGAATCACCAGGAAGTTGAATAAATCTCATAGGAGTTGGGATGAAGAAGTTATCCCACTTTCAAATCAGGTGATTCCAGTTTCCCAGTTTGGGAATAGCACAGCTTCTTCGTCGTTCCAATCAAACCAGGATGAATCACTTTGTGAGAAGCTTGATTTGGATACATAAAGTGGTGGAGAATCACCAGGAAGTTGAATAAATCTCATAGGAGTTGGCAAGAAGAAGTTATCCCACTTTCAAATCAGGTGATTCCAGTTTCCCAGTTTGGGAATAGCACAGCTTCATCGTCGTTCCAATCAAACCAGGATGAATCACTTTGTGAGAAGCTTGATTTGGATACATAAAGTGGTGGAGAATCACCAGGAAGTTGAATAAATCTCATAGGAGTTGGGATGAAGAAGTTATCCCACTTTCAAATCAGGTGATTCCAGTTTCCCAGTTTGGGAATAGCACAGCTTCTTCGTCGTTCCAATCAAACCAGGATGAATCACTTTGTGAGAAGCTTGATTTGGATACATAAAGTGGTGGAAAATCACCAGGAAGTTGAATAAATCTCATAGGAGTTGGCAAGAAGAAGTTATCCCACTTTCAAATCAGGTGATTCCAGTTTTCCAGTTTGGGAATAGCACAGCTTCTTCGTCGTTCCAATCAAACCAGGATGAATCACTTTGTGAGAAGCTTGATTTGGATACATAAAGTGGTGGAGAATCACCAGGAAGTTGAATAAATCTCATAGGAGTTGGCAAGAAGAAGTTATCCCACTTTCAAATCAGGTGATTCCAGTTTCCCAGTTTGGGAATAGGACAGCTTCTTCGTCGTTCCAATCAAACCAGGATGAATCTCTTTGTGAGAAGCTTGATTTGGATACATAAAGTGGTGGAGAATCACCAGGAAGTTGAATAAATCTCATAGGAGTTGGCAAGAAGAAGTTATCCCACTTTCAAATCAGGTGATTCCAGTTTCCCAGTTTGGAAATAGCACAGCTTCTTCGTCGTTCCAATCAAACCAGGATGAATCACTTTGTGAGAAGCTTGATTTGGATACATAAAGTGGTGGAGAATCACCAGGAAGTTGAATAAATCTCATAGGAGTTGGGATGAAGAAGTTATCCCACTTTCAAATCAGGTGATTCCAGTTTCCCATTTTGGGAATAAGACAGCTTTTTCGTCGTTCCAATCAAACCAGGATGACTCACTTTGTGAGAAGCTTGATTTGGATACATAAAGTGGTGGAGAATCACCAGGAAGATTAATAAATCTCATAGGAGTTGGGATGAATAAGTTATCCCACTTTCAAATCAGGTGATTCCAGTTTCCCAGTTTGGGAATAGCACAGCTTCTTCGTCGTTCCAATCAAACCAGGATGAATCACTTTGTGAGAAGCTTGATTTGGATACATAAAGTGGTGGAGAATCACCAGGAAGTTGAATAAATCTCATAGGAGTTGGCAAGAAGAAGTTATCCCACTTTCAAATCAGGTGATTCCAGTTTCCCAGTTTGGGAATAAGACAGCTTCTTCGTCGTTCCAATCAAACCAGGATGAATCACTTTGTGAGAAGCTTGATTTGGATACATAAAGTGGTGGAGAATCACCAGGAAGTTGAATAAATCTCATAGGAGTTGGGATGAAGAAGTTATCCCACTTTCAAATCAGGTGATTCCAGTTTCCCAGTTTGGGAATAGCACAGCTTCTTCGTCGTTCCAATCAAACCAGGATGAATCACTTTGTGAGAAGCTTGATTTGGATACATAAAGTGGTGGAGAATCACCAGGAAGTTGAATAAATCTCATAGGAGTTGGCAAGAAGAAGTTATCCCACTTTCAAATCAGGTGATTCCAGTTTCCCAGTTTGGGAATAGCACAGCTTCTTCGTCGTTCCAATCAAACCAGGATGAATCACTTTGTGAGAAGCTTGATTTGGATACATAAAGTGGTGGAGAATCACCAGGAAGTTGAATAAATCTCATAGGAGTTGGCATGAAGAAGTTATCCCACTTTCAAATCAGGTGATTCCAGTTTCCCAGTTTGGGAATAGGACAGCTTCTTCGTCGTTCCAATCAAACCAGGATGAATCACTTTGTGAGAAGCTTGATTTGGATACATAAAGTGGTGGAGAATCACCAGGAAGTTGAATAAATCTCATAGGAGTTGGCAAGAAGAAGTTATCCCACTTTCAAATCAGGTGATTCCAGTTTCCCAGTTTGGGAATAGCACAGCTTCATCGTCGTTCCAATCAAACCAGGATGAATCACTTTGTGAGAAGCTTGATTTGGATACATAAAGTGGTGGAGAATCACCAGGAAGTTGAATAAATCTCATAGGAGTTGGGATGAAGAAGTTATCCCACTTTCAAATCAGGTGATTCCAGTTTCCCAGTTTGGGAATAGCACAGCTTCTTCGTCGTTCCAATCAAACCAGGATGAATCACTTTGTGAGAAGCTTGATTTGGATACATAAAGTGGTGGAAATCACCAGGAAGTTGAATAAATCTCATAGGAGTTGGCAAGAAGAAGTTATCCCACTTTCAAATCAGGTGATTCCAGTTTCCCAGTTTGGGAATAGCACAGCTTCTTCGTCGTTCCAATCAAACCAGGATGAATCACTTTGTGAGAAGCTTGATTTGGATACATAAAGTGGTGGAGAATCACCAGGAAGTTGAATAAATCTCATAGGAGTTGGCAAGAAGAAGTTATCCCACTTTCAAATCAGGTGATTCCAGTTTCCCAGTTTGGGAATAGCACAGCTTCTTCGTCGTTCCAATCAAACCAGGATGAATCACTTTGTGAGAAGCTTGATTTGGATACATAAAGTGGTGGAGAATCACCAGGAAGTTGAATAAATCTCATAGGAGTTGGCAAGAAGAAGTTATCCCACTTTCAAATCAGGTGATTCCAGTTTCCCAGTTTGGGAATAGCACAGCTTCTTCGTCGTTCCAATCAAACCAGGATGAATCACTTTGTGAGAAGCTTGATTTGGATACATAAAGTGGTGGAGAATCACCAGGAAGTTGAATAAATCTCATAGGAGTTGGGATGAAGAAGTTATCCCACTTTCAAATCAGGTGATTCCAGTTTCCCAGTTTGGGAATAGCACAGCTTCTTCGTCGTTCCAATCAAACCAGGATGAATCACTTTGTGAGAAGCTTGATTTGGATACATAAAGTGGTGGAGAATCACCAGGAAGTTGAATAAATCTCATAGGAGTGGGCAAGAAGAAGTTATCCCACTTTCAAATCAGGTGATTCCAGTTTCCCAGTTTGGGAATAGCACAGCTTCTTCGTCGTTCCAATCAAACCAGGATGAATCACTTTGTGAGAAGCTTGATTTGGATACATAAAGTGGTGGAGAATCACCAGGAAGTTGAATAAATCTCATAGGAGTTGGCAAGAAGAAGTTATCCCACTTTCAAATCAGGTGATTCCAGTTTCCCAGTTTGGGAATAGCACAGCTTCATCGTCGTTCCAATCAAACCAGGATGAATCACTTTGTGAGAAGCTTGATTTGGATACATAAAGTGGTGGAGAATCACCAGGAAGTTGAATAAATCTCATAGGAGTTGGGATGAAGAAGTTATCCCACTTTCAAATCAGGTGATTCCAGTTTCCCAGTTTGGGAATAGCACAGCTTCTTCGTCGTTCCAATCAAACCAGGATGAATCACTTTGTGAGAAGCTTGATTTGGATACATAAAGTGGTGGAGAATCACCAGGAAGTTGAATAAATCTCATAGGAGTTGGCAAGAAGAAGTTATCCCACTTTCAAATCAGGTGATTCCAGTTTCCCAGTTTGGGAATAGGACAGCTTCTTCGTCGTTCCAATCAAACCAGGATGAATCACTTTGTGAGAAGCTTGATTTGGATACATAAAGTGGTGGAGAATCACCAGGAAGTTGAATAAATCTCATAGGAGTTGGCAAGAAGAAGTTATCCCACTTTCAAATCAGGTGATTCCAGTTTCCCAGTTTGGGAATAGCACAGCTTCTTCGTCGTTCCAATCAAACCAGGATGAATCACTTTGTGAGAAGCTTGATTTGGATACATAAAGTGGTGGATAATCACCAGGAAGTTGAATAAATCTCATAGGAGTTGGATGAAGAAGTTATCCCACTTTCAAATCAGGTGATTCCAGTTTCCCAGTTTGGGAATAGACAGCTTCTTCGTCGTTCCAATCAAACCAGGATGAATCACTTTGTGAGAAGCTTGATTTGGATACATAAAGTGGTGGAGAATCACCAGGAAGTTGAATAAATCTCATAGGAGTTGGCAAGAAGAAGTTATCCCACTTTCAAATCAGGTGATTCCAGTTTCCCAGTTTGGGAATAGCACAGCTTCTTCGTCGTTCCAATCAAACCAGGATGAATCACTTTGTGAGAAGCTTGATTTGGATACATAAAGTGGTGGAGAATCACCAGGAAGTTGAATAAATCTCATAGGAGTTGGCAAGAAGAAGTTATCCCACTTTCAAATCAGGTGATTCCAGTTTCCCAGTTTGGGAATAGGACAGCTTCTTCGTCGTTCCAATCAAACCAGGATGAATCACTTTGTGAGAAGCTTGATTTGGATACATAAAGTGGTGGAGAATCACCAGGAAGTTGAATAAATCTCATAGGAGTTGGCAAGAAGAAGTTATCCCACTTTCAAATCAGGTGATTCCAGTTTCCCAGTTTGGGAATAGCACAGCTTCTTCGTCGTTCCAATCAAACCAGGATGAATCACTTTGTGAGAAGCTTGATTTGGATACATAAAGTGGTGGAGAATCACCAGGAAGTTGAATAAATCTCATAGGAGTTGGGATGAAGAAGTTATCCCACTTTCAAATCAGGTGATTCCAGTTTCCCAGTTTGGGAATAGCACAGCTTCTTCGTCGTTCCAATCAAACCAGGATGAATCACTTTGTGAGAAGCTTGATTTGGATACATAAAGTGGTGGAGAATCACCAGGAAGTTGAATAAATCTCATAGGAGTTGGGATGAAGAAGTTATCCCACTTTCAAATCAGGTGATTCCAGTTTCCCAGTTTGGGAATAGCACAGCTTCTTCGTCGTTCCAATCAAACCAGGATGAATCACTTTGTGAGAAGCTTGATTTGGATACATAAAGTGGTGGAGAATCACCAGGAAGTTGAATAAATCTCATAGGAGTTGGCAAGAAGAAGTTATCCCACTTTCAAATCAGGTGATTCCAGTTTCCCAGTTTGGGAATAAGACAGCTTCTTCGTCGTTCCAATCAAACCAGGATGAATCACTTTGTGAGAAGCTTGATTTGGATACATAAAGTGGTGGAGAATCACCAGGAAGTTGAATAAATCTCATAGGAGTTGGGATGAAGAAGTTATCCCACTTTCAAATCAGGTGATTCCAGTTTCCCAGTTTGGGAATAGCACAGCTTCTTCGTCGTTCCAATCAAACCAGGATGAATCACTTTGTGAGAAGCTTGATTTGGATACATAAAGTGGTGGAGAATCACCAGGAAGTTGAATAAATCTCATAGGAGTTGGCAAGAAGAAGTTATCCCACTTTCAAATCAGGTGATTCCAGTTTCCCAGTTTGGGAATAGACAGCTTCTTCGTCGTTCCAATCAAACCAGGATGAATCACTTTGTGAGAAGCTTGATTTGGATACATAAAGTGGTGGAGAATCACCAGGAAGTTGAATAAATCTCATAGGAGTTGGCAAGAAGAAGTTATCCCACTTTCAAATCAGGTGATTCCAGTTTCCCAGTTTGGGAATAGGACAGCTTCTTCGTCGTTCCAATCAAACCAGGATGAATCACTTTGTGAGAAGCTTGATTTGGATACATAAAGTGGTGGAGAATCACCAGGAAGTTGAATAAATCTCATAGGAGTTGGCAAGAAGAAGTTATCCCACTTTCAAATCAGGTGATTCCAGTTTCCCAGTTTGGGAATAGCACAGCTTCTTCGTCGTTCCAATCAAACCAGGATGAATCACTTTGTGAGAAGCTTGATTTGGATACATAAAGTGGTGGAGAATCACCAGGAAGTTGAATAAATCTCATAGGAGTTGGGATGAAGAAGTTATCCCACTTTCAAATCAGGTGATTCCAGTTTCCCAGTTTGGGAATAGCACAGCTTCTTCGTCGTTCCAATCAAACCAGGATGAATCACTTTGTGAGAAGCTTGATTTGGATACATAAAGTGGTGGAGAATCACCAGGAAGTTGAATAAATCTCATAGGAGTTGGCAAGAAGAAGTTATCCCACTTTCAAATCAGGTGATTCCAGTTTCCCAGTTTGGGAATAGCACAGCTTCTTCGTCGTTCCAATCAAACCAGGATGAATCACTTTGTGAGAAGCTTGATTTGGATACATAAAGTGGTGGAGAATCACCAGGAAGTTGAATAAATCTCATAGGAGTTGGCAAGAAGAAGTTATCCCACTTTCAAATCAGGTGATTCCAGTTTCCCATTTGGGAATAGCACAGCTTCTTCGTCGTTCCAATCAAACCAGGATGAATCACTTTGTGAGAAGCTTGATTTGGATACATAAAGTGGTGGAGAATCACCAGGAAGTTGAATAAATCTCATAGGAGTTGGATGAAGAAGTTATCCCACTTTCAAATCAGGTGATTCCAGTTTCCCAATTTGGGAATAGCACAGCTTCTTCGTCGTTCCAATCAAACCAGGATGAATCACTTTGTGAGAAGCTTGATTTGGATACATAAAGTGGTGGAGAATCACCAGGAAGTTGAATAAATCTCATAGGAGTTGGCAAGAAGAAGTTATCCCACTTTCAAATCAGGTGATTCCAGTTTCCCAGTTTGGGAATAGCACAGCTTCTTCGTCGTTCCA
Organism: Brassica napus; assembly: GCF_020379485.1. Taxonomy (NCBI): domain Eukaryota; kingdom Viridiplantae; phylum Streptophyta; class Magnoliopsida; order Brassicales; family Brassicaceae; genus Brassica; species Brassica napus. Next base: position 26,903 of record NW_026014832.1, read on the forward strand.
ATCAAACCAGGATGAATCACTTTGTGAGAAGCTTGATTTGGATACATAAAGTGGTGGAGAATCACCAGGAAGTTGAATAAATCTCATAGGAGTTGGCAAGAAGAAGTTATCCCACTTTCAAATCAGGTGATTCCAGTTTCCCAGTTTGGGAATAGGACAGCTTCTTCGTCGTTCCAATCAAACCAGGATGAATCACTTTGTGAGAAGCTTGATTTGGATACATAAAGTGGTGGAGAATCACCAGGAAGTTGAATAAATCTCATAGGAGTTGGCAAGAAGAAGTTATCCCACTTTCAAATCAGGTGATTCCAGTTTCCCAGTTTGGGAATAGCACAGCTTCTTCGTCGTTCCAATCAAACCAGGATGAATCACTTTGTGAGAAGCTTGATTTGGATACATAAAGTGGTGGAGAATCACCAGGAAGTTGAATAAATCTCATAGGAGTTGGGATGAAGAAGTTATCCCACTTTCAAATCAGGTGATTCCAGTTTCCCAGTTTGGGAATAGCACAGCTTCATCGTCGTTCCAATCAAACCAGGATGAATCACTTTGTGAGAAGCTTGATTTGGATACATAAAGTGGTGGAGAATCACCAGGAAGTTGAATAAATCTCATAGGAGTTGGCAAGAAGAAGTTATCCCACTTTCAAATCAGGTGATTCCAGTTTCCCAGTTTGGGAATAGGACAGCTTCTTCGTCGTTCCAATCAAACCAGGATGAATCACTTTGTGAGAAGCTTATTTGGATACATAAAGTGGTGGAGAATCACCAGGAAGTTGAATAAATCTCATAGGAGTTGGCAAGAAGAAGTTATCCCACTTTCAAATCAGGTGATTCCAGTTTCCCAGTTTGGGAATAGCACAGCTTCTTCGTCGTTCCAATCAAACCAGGATGAATCACTTTGTGAGAAGCTTGATTTGGATACATAAAGTGGTGGAGAATCACCAGGAAGTTGAATAAATCTCATAGGAGTTGGGATGAAGAAGTTATCCCACTTTCAAATCAGGTGATTCCAGTTTCCCAGTTTGGGAATAGACAGCTTCTTCGTCGTTCCAATCAAACCAGGATGAATCACTTTGTGAGAAGCTTGATTTGGATACATAAAGTGGTGGAGAATCACCAGGAAGTTGAATAAATCTCATAGGAGTTGGGATGAAGAAGTTATCCCACTTTCAAATCAGGTGATTCCAGTTTCCCAGTTTGGGAATAGCACAGCTTCTTCGTCGTTCCAATCAAACCAGGATGAATCACTTTGTGAGAAGCTTGATTTGGATACATAAAGTGGTGGAGAATCACCAGGAAGTTGAATAAATCTCATAGGAGTTGGCAAGAAGAAGTTATCCCACTTTCAAATCAGGTGATTCCAGTTTCCCAGTTTGGGAATAGGACAGCTTCTTCGTCGTTCCAATCAAACCAGGATGAATCACTTTGTGAGAAGCTTGATTTGGATACATAAAGTGGTGGAGAATCACCAGGAAGTTGAATAAATCTCATAGGAGTTGGCAAGAAGAAGTTATCCCACTTTCAAATCAGGTGATTCCAGTTTCCCAGTTTGGGAATAGCACAGCTTCTTCGTCGTTCCAATCAAACCAGGATGAATCACTTTGTGAGAAGCTTGATTTGGATACATAAAGTGGTGGAGAATCACCAGGAAGTTGAATAAATCTCATAGGAGTTGGGATGAAGAAGTTATCCCACTTTCAAATCAGGTGATTCCAGTTTCCCAGTTTGGGAATAGCACAGCTTCTTCGTCGTTCCAATCAAACCAGGATGAATCACTTTGTGAGAAGCTTGATTTGGATACATAAAGTGGTGGAGAATCACCAGGAAGTTGAATAAATCTCATAGGAGTTGGATGAAGAAGTTATCCCACTTTCAAATCAGGTGATTCCAGTTTCCCAGTTTGGGAATAGCACAGCTTCTTCGTCGTTCCAATCAAACCAGGATGAATCACTTTGTGAGAAGCTTGATTTGGATACATAAAGTGGTGGAGAATCACCAGGAAGTTGAATAAATCTCATAGGAGTTGGCAAGAAGAAGTTATCCCACTTTCAAATCAGGTGATTCCAGTTTCCCAGTTTGGGAATAGACAGCTTCTTCGTCGTTCCAATCAAACCAGGATGAATCACTTTGTGAGAAGCTTGATTTGGATACATAAAGTGGTGGAGAATCACCAGGAAGTTGAATAAATCTCATAGGAGTTGGGATGAAGAAGTTATCCCACTTTCAAATCAGGTGATTCCAGTTTCCCAGTTTGGGAATAGCACAGCTTCTTCGTCGTTCCAATCAAACCAGGATGAATCACTTTGTGAGAAGCTTGATTTGGATACATAAAGTGGTGGAGAATCACCAGGAAGTTGAATAAATCTCATAGGAGTTGGCAAGAAGAAGTTATCCCACTTTCAAATCAGGTGATTCCAGTTTCCCAGTTTGGGAATAGCACAGCTTCTTCGTCGTTCCAATCAAACCAGGATGAATCACTTTGTGAGAAGCTTGATTTGGATACATAAAGTGGTGGAGAATCACCAGGAAGTTGAATAAATCTCATAGGAGTGGGCAAGAAGAAGTTATCCCACTTTCAAATCAGGTGATTCCAGTTTCCCAGTTTGGGAATAGGCACAGCTTCTTCGTCGTTCCAATCAAACCAGGATGAATCACTTTGTGAGAAGCTTGATTTGGATACATAAAGTGGTGGAGAATCACCAGGAAGTTGAATAAATCTCATAGGAGTTGGCAAGAAGAAGTTATCCCACTTTCAAATCAGGTGATTCCAGTTTCCCAGTTTGGGAATAGCACAACTTTTCGTCGTTCCAATCAAACCAGGATGAATCACTTTGTGAGAAGCTTGATTTGGATACTAAAGTGGTGGAGAATCACCAGGAAGTTGAATAAATCTCATAGGAGTTGGGATGAAGAAGTTATCCCACTTTCAAATCAGGTAATTCCAGTTTTCCAGTTTGGGAATAGAGCACAGCTTCTTCGTCGTTCCAATCAAACCAGGATGAATCACTTTGTGAGAAGCTTGATTTGGATACATAAAGTGGTGGAGAATCACCAGGAAGTTGAATAAATCTCATAGGAGTTGGGATGAAGAAGTTATCCCACTTTCAAATCAGGTGATTCCAGTTTCCCAGTTTGGGATAGGACAGCTTCTTCGTCGTTCCAATCAAACCAGGATGAATCACTTTGTGAGAAGCTTGATTTGGATACATAAAGTGGTGGAGAATCACCAGGAAGTTGAATAAATCTCATAGGAGTTGGCAAGAAGAAGTTATCCCACTTTCAAATCAGGTGATTCCAGTTTCCCAGTTTGGGAATAGGACAGCTTCTTCGTCGTTCCAATCAAACCAGGATGAATCACTTTGTGAGAAGCTTGATTTGGATACATAAAGTGGTGGAGAATCACCAGGAAGTTGAATAAATCTCATAGGAGTTGGAAGAAGAAGTTATCCCACTTTCAAATCAGGTGATTCCAGTTTCCCAGTTTGGGAATAGCACAGCTTCTTCGTCGTTCCAATCAAACCAGGATGAATCACTTTGTGAGAAGCTTGATTTGGATACATAAAGTGGTGGAGAATCACCAGGAAGTTGAATAAATCTCATAGGAGTTGGCAAGAAGAAGTTATCCCACTTTCAAATCAGGTGATTCCAGTTTCCCAGTTTGGGAATAGCACAGCTTCTTCGTCGTTCCAATCAAACCAGGATGAATCACTTTGTGAGAAGCTTGATTTGGATACATAAAGTGGTGGAGAATCACAGGAAGTTGAATAAATCTCATAGGAGTTGGCAAGAAGAAGTTATCCCACTTTCAAATCAGGTGATTCCAGTTTCCCAGTTTGGGAATAGACAGCTTCTTCGTCGTTCCAATCAAACCAGGATGAATCACTTTGTGAGAAGCTTGATTTGGATACATAAAGTGGTGGAGAATCACCAGGAAGTTGAATAAATCTCATAGGAGTTGGCAAGAAGAAGTTATCCCACTTTCAAATCAGGTGATTCCAGTTTCCCAGTTTGGGAATAGCACAGCTTCTTCGTCGTTCCAATCAAACCAGGATGAATCACTTTGTGAGAAGCTTGATTTGGATACATAAAGTGGTGGAGAATCACCAGGAAGTTGAATAAATCTCATAGGAGTTGGGATGAAGAAGTTATCCCACTTTCAAATCAGGTGATTCCAGTTTCCCAGTTTGGGAATAGCACAGCTTCTTCGTCGTTCCAATCAAACCAGGATGAATCACTTTGTGAGAAGCTTGATTTGGATACATAAAGTGGTGGAGAATCACCAGGAAGTTGAATAAATCTCATAGGAGTTGGGATGAAGAAGTTATCCCACTTTCAAATCAGGTGATTCCAGTTTCCCAGTTTGGGAATAGCACAGCTTCTTCGTCGTTCCAATCAAACCAGGATGAATCACTTTGTGAGAAGCTTGATTTGGATACATAAAGTGGTGGAGAATCACCAGGAAGTTGAATAATCTCATAGGAGTTGGGAAGAAGAAGTTATCCCACTTTCAAATCAGGTGATTCCAGTTTCCCAGTTTGGGAATAGCACAGCTTCTTCGTCGTTCCAATCAAACCAGGATGAATCACTTTGTGAGAAGCTTGATTTGGATACATAAAGTGGTGGAGAATCACCAGGAAGTTGAATAAATCTCATAGGAGTTGGCAAGAAGAAGTTATCCCACTTTCAAATCAGGTGATTCCAGTTTCCCAGTTTGGGAATAGCACAGCTTCTTCGTCGTTCCAATCAAACCAGGATGAATCACTTTGTGAGAAGCTTGATTTGGATACATAAAGTGGTGGAGAATCACCAGGAAGTTGAATAAATCTCATAGGAGTTGGGATGAAGAAGTTATCCCACTTTCAAATCAGGTGATTCCAGTTTCCCAGTTTGGGAATACACAGCTTCTTCGTCGTTCCAATCAAACCAGGATGAATCACTTTGTGAGAAGCTTGATTTGGATACATAAAGTGGTGGAGAATCACCAGGAAGTTGAATAAATCTCATAGGAGTTGGCAAGAAGAAGTTATCCCACTTTCAAATCAGGTGATTCCAGTTTCCCAGTTTGGGAATAGCACAGCTTCTTCGTCGTTCCAATCAAACCAGGATGAATCACTTTGTGAGAAGCTTGATTTGGATACATAAAGTGGTGGAGAATCACCAGGAAGTTGAATAAATCTCATAGGAGTTGGCAAGAAGAAGTTATCCCACTTTCAAATCAGGTGATTCCAGTTTCCCAGTTTGGGAATAGCACAGCTTCTTCGTCGTTCCAATCAAACCAGGATGAATCACTTTGTGAGAAGCTTGATTTGGATACATAAAGTGGTGGAGAATCACCAGGAAGTTGAATAAATCTCATAGGAGTTGGCAAGAAGAAGTTATCCCACTTTCAAATCAGGTGATTCCAGTTTCCCAGTTTGGGAATAGCACAGCTTCTTCGTCGTTCCAATCAAACCAGGATGAATCACTTTGTGTGAGAAGCTTGATTTGGATACATAAAGTGGTGGAGAATCACCAGGAAGTTGAATAAATCTCATAGGAGTTGGATGAAGAAGTTATCCCACTTTCAAATCAGGTGATTCCAGTTTCCCAGTTTGGGAATAGCACAGCTTCTTCGTCGTTCCAATCAAACCAGGATGAATCACTTTGTGAGAAGCTTGATTTGGATACATAAAGTGGTGGAGAATCACCAGGAAGTTGAATAAATCTCATAGGAGTTAGCAAGAAGAAGTTATCCCACTTTCAAATCAGGTGATTCCAGTTTCCAGTTTGGGAATAGGACAGCTTCTTCTTCGTCGTTCCAATCAAACCAGGATGAATCACTTTGTGAGAAGCTTGATTTGGATACATAAAGTGGTGGAGAATCACCAGGAAGTTGAATAAATCTCATAGGAGTTGGGAAGAGAAGTTATCCCACTTTCAAATCAGGTGATTCCAGTTTCCCTTTGGGAATAGCACAGCTTCTTCGTCGTTCCAATCAAACCAGGATGAATCACTTTGTGAGAAGCTTGATTTGGATACATAAAGTGGTGGAGAATCACCAGGAAGTTGAATAAATCTCATAGGAGTTGGGATGAAGAAGTTATCCCACTTTCAAATCAGGTGATTCCAGTTTCCCAGTTTGGGAATAGCACAGCTTCTTTCGTCGTTCCAATCAAACCAGGATGAATCACTTTGTGAGAAGCTTGATTTGGATACATAAAGTGGTGGAGAATCACCAGGAAGTTGAATAAATCTCATAGGAGTTGGCAAGAAGAAGTTATCCCACTTTCAAATCAGGTGATTCCAGTTTCCCAGTTTGGGAATAGCACAGCTTCTTCGTCGTTCCAATCAAACCAGGATGAATCACTTTGTGAGAAGCTTGATTTGGATACATAAAGTGGTGGAGAATCACCAGGAAGTTGAATAAATCTCATAGGAGTTGGCAAAAGAAGTTATCCCACTTTCAAATCAGGTGATTCCAGTTTCCCAGTTTGGGAATAGCACAGCTTCTTCGTCGTTCCAAAACCAGGATGAATCACTTTGTGAGAAGCTTGATTTGGATACATAAAGTGGTGGAGAATCACCAGGAAGTTGAATAATCTCATAGGAGTTGGCATGAAGAAGTTATCCCCCTTTCAAATCAGGTGATTCCAGTTTCCCCGTTTGGGAATAAGACACAGTTCTTCGTCGTCCCATCA
>NW_026014833.1:0-53848 GCF_020379485.1 Brassica napus
TGTTTTCCTTTCAGTTCGTCACAGCTCAGAGATGCGTCTTGCGGTAAAACCATTAAACCTCATCATGGAATCTTTCCCCCTTTGTTTCCCTGGTTTGAAATTTTATATTGCGCACACACTACATTTCATTTAAAATTAAAACTTCTTTTTTCCTTCTACTCCAACTCCAAACTCAGGCACTAATTTCCACTAATATAAGACCGTCACAAGTGGCCCAAAGAAACTCTATGCGTTTTGTTAATACTATTTGTTTACAATATAAATCCTCAGGGCTATAGAACTTTAACAGCGTTGGGGCTCGTCCATGGGGGCTGATGGGAGATCTTGTCGAAAGAAAAGAGATAAATAAACATAGTGACGGACGCAACCACCACTGAAACTGCAAAGATAGGTAAACTAGTGAAACTCCATCTCGCATATTGGAGTGGCTTCTTCCTCAACCTATATGATTGACTCAATACACATTTTACATTCTTGACATAGCAATGGAGCGAGGTATACACTGCTGCAAAGCAATTCATGAAGCGTTCTTTGTAGTAACTTTGTTGATGACCCTCGTCGTCTAAAAACTGGTGAAAGGTTTGAATCTTTTTCCCCAATATAAAGATGGAAGTTTGTAGAATCTCTCTATGAGTGTTGTTTTTGACATGATTGATATCTTTTTTTGGTTGTGGCAGTTGCAAGAAGCGTGTTCGAAGTGGACCGTACATGTCGAAGAAGTACAGAGACGCACGACCAGAAGTAATGATGGCTGAAGGGTTCTAATGACATAACTAAACCGAAAGTTTTTTTAAACTTGGACCAGATCTGCCTCTTCTCCGTTGGTTGTTCGATAAGCAACTTTAGCTCGTCTTTTCTGTATGTTGTTTTGACTTTTTAGCGTTTGAACTTGAATAACAATAACAGTACTTTTTCGTTTCAACTCTGGCGTTAATAAGTAATAACAACAGCAAGCATTATAACACACTGAATGTCATGGGCCTTAGCCCGTCGGATAATAAACATAAGATTAGTCCATCTACAAGGGTATTGAGGTAAATTACAGTTAAAGACATTATCTCTGTCTGGATAACACAGGTCCGACGAATAGAGCGCCTGGGACAAGAACCATTACTCTTTACTAGTTACGGTGTAGGAGGAGAGCAGAGAAAAGTGTCCATGGCGACAATAGTCCAGTGTCTTTCGTCATGTGCGGCCCTCAATTCCAAATTCAAAGTCCTTTCTCTTAAGGGAGCTTCTTCTTCTTCGTCATCATCTCCAACTTCTTCCTCCTTGTCCACTCGTCGTGGTGCGTCGGCTACTGTGTGCTCCTCCCTTAGCTTCTCTCAGAGCGTTTCTCAATGTGTCGCCTTCTCCTCCGGTAAATCCCGCCTCAGAATTGTGCATTAATTTTCCTGACCATTTCGCATTTGGTTCGTCCTCTTTATGTTTTCATTAACATTTCGGGGTTCTCTGCAGGGAATTTATGGGTACAGAAGAATCCATTGAGGCAGTTGATAGTGTGTGAGGCTGCTCCGACGAAGAAAGCTGATTCAGCTGCAAAGAGAGCTCGCCAAGCCGAGAAGAGGCGTGTTTACAACAAGTCTAAGAAATCTGAAGCCCGTACTCGGATGAAGAAGGTAATCTCATAGCTCCTTTGCACTCTCTTTGAATAAAGAGTTGTTGATAAGCTTGTCTTGATGTTCCTCTCCAGTTTTAGTGACTAGTTAGGTGATTAGGGAATGTTTCTCTTTGTGACTTGTTGTAGTAACCTCTGGACATCATGGAACACTAGAATCCCAGTCAGTCACTGACCAGTTTGTTTCATATTGAGATATGGTTAGTGTGAGGTGGGCTTTTAGGTGTATTAGTCATCACTGTGAGCTCAAGCGAAAGCTGTTGAGGCGATTAGATGATTTTGTTACAACTTGGGGGATGTTTAAAAGTCTTGAATAGGAATTTGGTTTTCAATACATATAGTCAGTCATATAATGAGACTAAATTCCAGCTGCGACATATACTGAACAGGTCTTGGAAGCACTCGATGGGCTCAAGAAGAAACCAGATGCGCAACCTGACGAGATTGTCACCGTGGAGAAACTCATCGGAGAGGCTTATTCTGCAATAGACAAGGCAGTGAAGGTTAGAGCGCTACACAAGAATACTGGTGCGCGTAGGAAGTCTCGCTTGGCTAGGAGGAAAAAAGCCGTTGAGATCCACCACGGTTGGTACGTACCCGACACAGCAGCAGCAACAACAGAAGCTGTGACCATGGCTGCGTAAGAACATGGACAGAGATAATGGAAATTCGTTTTTCTATAAGAGGGATCATATGGAACAAGATGTGAAAATGGCTTTTAAAATCGAATCTGCTTTCTTCATGTATAATTCATTTCGACTTCTGTTTCTTCTTCCGTACTGTTGAGTCTAAGCTTTTTGTCATCTTCTTCTTTTGGCTTGGCTTTGGTCTGGTTTAGTAAGATCTCAGTTCTTGGCTCTGGCACCATTCCTCTTGACATCATTTCTCGATAACAACTCAACGCTTCTCCTATTTTTCCCTTACTGTGCAGACCATGAACCCTAATAGTATACGTTCTCTGATCTGGTCCTAACCCACTTCTCTCCATCTCATTCCATATCTCCCTTGCCTTCTCCTCATCTCCCCATTGCACATATAACCTAAACACCAAATTGTACAAGTCGCTTGTCATTTCACACATGTTCTTCCTCATCCTCTCCAAAACCGCCTCAACATCTTCAGGCTTCTGCGAATACTTAAGCAAGTAACCGAAAGTCACATCGTTAGGCGAACAACTCCCACCTTTATCTTCCATCTCTTCCACTAGCTCCCAAACCTTCTCTGTTCTCCTTATCCTACAGAGATGCTTCAAAAGCGAGTTATAAGTCGCAACGTTCTGATAACAACCTTTCTCACCCATCTCCTTGACCACTCCAAGAGCCTCAGGGATCCTCTTCTTGAAACACAACGCATCAATAACGTTATTACAGATTTTAACATCCGGGTTTCTTCCGGTCTTCCACATTGCTCTGTACAGCTCCATAGCCTTTCCTACTTTCCCCTTCTTAGTCAAAGCATTGATCATCGTCCCGTAGCTGACAACATCAGGCCTGCATTTAGAAGCAATGATGTCTTTCCAAAACCTCTTGGCCTCATGAGCGTTCCCCAAAACACACCACCCGTTCAGAATAATGTTCATCGCTTTTATATCACACCCAACAAACTCTCTTCCACGAGAGCAGAACAAAGTCTCCGCAAACTCGACATGCTTATACCTACACAGCCACTTCAACAGCCCATGAAACGCAACCGAATCATCCTCTATCCCAAACTCTCTCCTCCTCTCGAACACCTTTACAGCTTCATCAACCTTATGAGCAGCAGCGTAACGGTTCAGCAAAACTTCATACGTCTTTGGATCTCTCTTAGACATTTCGTCGAACACTTGGTGGAACTCCTCAAACCGCCGCATTTTCCCAAGAACGTCGAGAATCTCGTTGTACACCGATGAGCTAAACATGTTAACAGATCGTTTACGGATCAATCGAGAAAGTGTGTAAGCTGGTTTCCAATCAGACCGGTTCCGGTTCACCACTTCTAGAATCATCCCTTCGGTTAACACTATCCCGCACTTTTCGAGAATCCGCTCGATTTCTTCAGGCGAGCTTCCACGGTGGTTCTTTAGGACATTGTGAACGTCGACAGCAGATTGTTTGTCGTGTCCAAGGGAGTTTCTGTCGGGAGGTGTGAGAGAGTGAAGAAAGTGTGAAGATTGATTAACACCCAGGAACCGAAACTCAGTGAGGGTGATGTTGTGCTTATGGTTCAGTTTCTCCGGAGGAGAGAGACGGCGAAGAAAGGCGGAGGATGTGGAAGAAGATATCCGGCGCCGGCAGAGAGCATTCCGTAGCTGAAATAAGATTTCGAATTTATATTTCCCTCTCATTTTCACAAAGTTCCCAAGTTTTGGAAGCAATACGTAACTTATATACTCCCCCGTTTAAAAAAAAAATAGTTTACTTTTTAAAAATATTTTGTTCTATGCAAAATGATGTTTTATACTTTCAACATACTTTTTTATGTTATATAACTCTTTTATATTTGATTTATTATTTGTCAGTTATGTTTAGGGCCGACCAATTGGAGTCCCAACAGGTTTCGGTCCGGGATCATTCGGTGAATTCAGCTTCATTTAGATATTTTATTGGTTTAGATTGAATTTGGTTCAGGTTTAGTTACATGTCCATAAACCCAAAATAGTTTTAGAATTTCGTTATCGGGGTTTTTTAGAGCCTGATTGGTTCAAACGCAGCAGTTACAGTTACGATTGCGGGAGTTTGTGGATGCGGGCAGTTGTGGTTTCTAGCGGTTTTAGAGATTTGTACGACTGGTACTGCGGTTAAAATTGATGCGTTTGCGGGTGACTTATGACTGGTTAACTACCAAATACGGTAACAATCAAATAATAAATTAACAATATTTACATTTAATATAATTATAAAAATATCAAAAATCAGAAAATTATAATAAATATAAAATTTCTATTTAGAAAGTTATAATTTTAATTTTTGAAAATTTATTGAAATTGTTTTTATTATAAAATTTTACAATATTAATTAAAATATAATATATATATATTTTAATATTTTCATAATTTCAATTTTAAATTTTTTATTTTTGTACATATATTTTTTTTAAAAAAAATTTACCCTTCCGCAACCGCAAACGCTAGCTGGAACCAGTTTTTGAATTTATAAGATTCGGAGCGGTTTGAAACGGTGTAGAGCGATTTGAGTGATTGTTGCAAACCGCCGACAACCGCTACCAACCGCAAAAGCTGCGTTTGCGGGTACTAGCGGGAAAACCAGTCGCCCCTTTAGTGGGTCTCTTAAACTAATTTTCATTAAAAAAAAAATCAAAAATACAATATAAACTGAAAACACGGTTCTTAATCAGGTTAAACAAAAGACGGTTTTTACTGGACACGTGTAGGCTCCTTCGCTTCTCTTCTCTCTCTCAACCTCTCTATGTGTGCGATGTGCGACGAGATTCTCTCTCTGTGGCTTCATGATGCAAATGAATAGATTGTGCTCACTCGATGGAATCCTCCCCACCCAAAAATCTATCGATTCTGGTACTCAAAGTTAATATATTTTCAATATTTTTAATAAATCTGTTTATGTAACTTCCCTCGGCCATATTGTTATCGTTTAAAATAATTTTGAAAGACTTATCTATCAATCATATGTGCTTTTCTTTGAATTATATATGACAACATCATACATATCAATGATATCATGACAAACCAAAGTCACGTACAAAGGAAAATCATACACATAAGCAAACTAAAATTAATAATTAGCAATTTTTATCAACTAATAAACACTATTTAAACTTTTTTAAACAACATTGTTTAAACTTTATAAGCAAATTTATTCATAAATACCAAAATATATATATGTGAACTAAGTATTTGTGTTAAATTACTATTTAAATTACTATTCACGTAATAAATAATTATTTTAGTACTCAATTATATTTTAGTGTATTTTTGATACATATCAGAGACTAAAATTGAGTTTGATACAAATTATAGAATTTTGAATTTTTTGACTGTTTCGAACATCCATTTGGATCCGGGTTCGGTTTAGATAAAATTTATAATCTGAAATACCATAAACAAAATCCATTCAATAATTTATTTCAGTTTGGTTCGATTTATATTCATTTTTATCAGATCAGATTAATGTCAGATTTTTGGATTTAGTTTATTTGCCTATAACTAGTTATGTTAGTAATTTATTTGTGCAAATTTATATTTTTAGATGCCGATAAAACATTTTTTTTACATTTATAAGTTAATAATTTGTTTAATTTTTTAAAACACATTAAATTAAATCAGACGTGGATTACCTTAAAATATTAGTAATAAATAGTTTAGATCCATTAGGGATGTAGATCCAGCAGATTATGTGGTCCGAGAAAACCCAATCCATTATCCATGGTCTGCAGACATATGTAGCTGTCGCTAAATAAAAAACAAAGAATACCATAATTAATTAATTGAGTGAGTAACCTTTAATCTTAGTCACACGCTCTCTGCCATAAATGTTATTGCGATCTTTTAGAAAACAAAGAGAAACAAAATATACGGCGGGCCCACCGCCGTTAGAATCTCGGTTTGCCGACGCACACCGTTCTCTCTCTCTATGTCTCCTTTCTGGATCGTTCTCCACGCGTTCATATTAGCCACGTGGCAATATCCACCTTTAAAAACAAATCAGCTTTTATTAATTATTTTATTTATTTGGTGCTCTGGTGGGCCTTATCGGTTTCTTACAAACATTTTCTAGCAGAGGGGCGGCTATACATTTTAATGAAAAATAAAGGAAAAAGCAGTCAAACTCAACTTTGAATTGGAGCTGACATCGACGTGTTTTGCGGTGAGATTCACGCACATATGGCAACGCCGATTACGAGCCGCGCGTCTTTGAGCTGTTGCCATGGGTTCAATTTCAAAACTAACGTACGTTTTTTTTTTTTTTTTCCCAGAAAATTCATATGATTCATTCAACGTTCAAACCAACATTTACAATCCCAGATATCTACAAGAGAACAGCTACTGGGAACTTCTACTAACACCTGAAAAAAACAACAAGATCTTCTCAAAACAAGACATCTTACACACCACCATCCCAAAAAAAGATCAGAGACCACATCTTTCACTAGCAAAAAAACCAGAAAGCCAGATTGGATGACTCCTGGCCACATAAGATTGCATCCTATTCTGGTTGGTAACGCTTTGAGCTATGAAAGTTGCCCCTCCATTTTGGTCTTTAGTAATCACCTGCCACCGTACATCTTCAATACCTCTAGCTTCCGATTCAATTTCTCCCACTTGGAATAAGAAAGAAGGCCAAGCTTGAGGACGGTTAACTGCTCCAAATAAATCTTCCATTTCTCCTGCAAACACAACTTTATCGAATCTCATACTTCGCATACTCTCAACTGTCCATAATACTACTTGTAACTTCGCCTGATCTTTGGAAGTGATAGCAGAGAAGGCCCTTCTACCATGGCAGACCACAACACCTCGACCATTCCTTAAAACCCAGGCAGCACCCATTAAGCTTCTAACTTTACACCAGTCAAATGCAAAATTGCACATCAGCCACTCCCCAGGGGGAGAAACCCATTTCTTCTTATTTTTGACTCTTATCTCAATCCCTGCCTGTTGAAAATCTTTATCCACCACTTGGGCCAAACTCCATTCCTCTTCATCCTGTTTCGCTTTGTTAAAAACTTCCAGTGGACTAAATCTTGTACCTTCAAACAGCAAAGCATTTCTTGTCTTCCAAATAGTCCACATGATCCAAGGCCATAGACTTCGCAGATCAGTGAAGCCCCATCTCAGTTTCTTCAATTCTAATAAATAATTAAAGTTGACATAGATTGAAGACTGATGAAACCCATTTTCAGGGTTCGGAATCCCAGAAAGTGCCCATATTTGCCTTGCATACGTGCAATCAAACATCAGATGATTGATGGATTCCTCCACGAAACCACAAATCTGACATAGATCGTCCACTTTTAATCCTCTAGCCTTAATCAATTCTGCAACAGGTAAAGCCTCACTTAGCATCTTCCATAAGAAAACCTTAAGTTTTGGAGATGTATGCAACGCCCAAACTTTCTCCTTGATAGGATTAATTGAAGGCAAACAGATCACATCTCTCAGCCTATTACTTGTTTTCAACGAAGAGGCTAACCAGTAAGCAGATTTAACCGAGATTAGGCCACTTTTGTTGTATTTCCAGACGAAGAAATCTTCTCGAGAAACCACCGGTTGATTCCGATTGATTATCTCCACGTCTCCTGGAACAAAGTTATCATTCAGAGCACCATAATTCCACCTTCTCGAAGCATGATCAATGAGAGCGTCGGCTGACAGATTAACATTAAAATAGTAGTTCTTCCTCCATGGTGCTCTAAGCCCTTCTATGGGATCATCAATCCATTTGTAACTAACGTACGTTCTCATAGATAAATGTTTTTAAAACAATTTCACGAAAAAAATATTATTTAATAATAATAAATTATAAATTTCTAAAAATATTTAATTATATTGAATTACTATTGATTTAATATATATATATACTAATTACAAAAATAATACAATTTGTTCAGATTTTTTATTATTATTTTAGAACACTGTCACTAATTTATTTCCTATTTTTTTGTTATACTTTTTGTGTAGTACATTTTTGGGTAAATCGGAGCTTGTGTTATATATGATAGCCTTTCATGATGAAATAGTGTAGTTTTTAAAATTATTTATAAGGAACAGTAGAATTAACAAGAGTATTCTACATTTATGCACGGTAGTTGGTAGAGATCTCTTATTTTCGTTTAGATCTATTTCCATGATAAGTAAATCCCCATATTTTGACTCAATTATTTAGTTTTGCATATTACATATCACCAATGTTAATATATTTCGTGTTATGATATATTTAACCACAAAAATTAAATTTTGATATATGGAAATAGATTTGCAATTCCTTTGATTAACAAATAAAAAAGATCTGAGCAGAACATGGGAATTTATTGTGTGGGGGCATGCAGCAAACTCCAGGCATCTCCATTAATTGCGTAGTATATTGCATCACCTCTGTATCTTTTTATTACATCAGATATGTTTATATTTGAATGTACAAACAAATAGACAGAATAAAAGGATACTCCTAGTTAACAAAAATGAACGAGTTTTTGTCAAAAAAAAAAAAAAAAATGAACGAGTTTTAATCTTCAAATTTAAAACATAAAAATAAACAAAGGATTTTGGGTGATTAGTTTCTACCATGCCATAAATATTTAAACAATGATAAAATTTCAAATATGTTTCATAGTGAAATCAGTTTCTATTTAACATTGTAAGTTGACAAAAAAAATTAATGTTACTTAAATGATTTAAATTCAAAACTTTATAGTCCAACTACATCAATCTCTATATTATTATTTGAAAAATCAGTGTCGTGGTCACGTTTTGTTTTATGATGCTTAATTACAACATTATCCTTAATAATTTAAATATATCTAACTGCCATTTTTGAAAAAAATATTTTTATTTTTCTTTTCCATTTTTTATTTAAATTTTCTTTTCTTTATAATTTTTTCAAGTACCTGTATAATAAAGAAAACTTATAAAAATTTAAAACGAAAGTATATTATATATATAATATGATTCATAAAAAGGAAAGTTCACAAAATATTTTTTTTTTTAAATTTAGAAAATAATATTACCTTTTAAAAATAACATCAAACAACATAATATATATATACATATATATTAAATTTTAAAATTATTTTATTAAATAAATATATTTTCCAAACTATAACAAAAATAAATTAAATAAAACAAACTAAGATATTTTTTGGTTTGTAGAGTTATAGGAGTCTATTTATACCGACGACAAAAAAAACAATATTTTTTGGATATTTTTTTTAATTAAAGTTTCCCTTCTTATATTTATGTGATTTTATAAAATAAAATTTTACAAAAAATTTGATATTAAAGTAAAAAAATAATCTTCCTTTTTAAAATTTATAGATTATGTTTTTATGCAACTTCATACAAATCATCACTTTTTTAATTTACTAATTTTATTTTTTTGCAAATAACCATAGACCAAATTCATTTTAAAAGAAATAAAAAAATATGCTTAACCACCTAAGATAAATAACCAAACTAATACAATGAATACAATCAATTCAATTTGTGTAAATTACATTAAAAATAGTCGTACTTTAATTGGAATAAATATATGTAACACAATATATCCATAAAACGAGTAACTGGATCAACCAAAATTCTTGTATCCAAAATAAATAAAAAATAACTAAAATTATTATTTGCATTATAAATATAAATTATAGAAAACCTCAACATCTTAATAAATAAATATAAAATTTCAAATAATATCATAGAGATGTTAACCAACTCTTACAATTAAGTTATTTTATATAATTTATATATATTCATGAACTTTCAAAAGACTATAGTTGTTATATTCATTCGTGTAACTATGAATTGATCGATACTTTCGTTTAATTTTACTATTTGCTTCACAAAACAACATATGTTAAACTATGCATAGTCTTACTATTAATATATATATAGAAATCAAAGAAAAATCAAATCAAATATAGATATAAAAATTAATAAAATGTTTAATTTGTAGAACAAAAATATTAAGGTTGAATCAGAAAAGTAAATTTTATTCGATATATCCAAGTAATAACCAAACAGACAAAATATTATATATCTAAAATCATAGGATTAATAAAAATAACATAATATTATTTAAAATAGATCATGTATATTTATTACAACATAAATTTTTAAAAATGATAAATTACTATAATGTATTTATTATGTAAATATTTATATCCGTACATGATCATGGAAAAATCAACTAGTGTTAAATATTTGTCAATTAAGTTTAAAAAAAATCATTAATTAAATTAAAAAGATATAGTGATAATATGATATCTCAAAATTTTATATTTTCAATTAAAGCATTTTAAGAATATGTCTATATTTTGATCGAATGCATTTAAATAATTAATGCTCTGAAATATACGCACATAATAATGAAAACGCTTGGTTGTAAAATTAAAAACAAAATGAAGGGTTGATGGTAAAAAAAACAATAGTCCTCGAAGGAGGAAACAGACACACATACACACGTGGCATAGGATAAGTGGAGGTTAAAAAGAAAACCATGAAAACCGCTGGTGTCTGAAAGAGAAGCCGCTAAAGCCATTACAGGCTTTGACTGTTCACAACAAAGCGCCCCAAAAGGAGCGTCGCTTTTACTCTCTCTTCTTCATCTATATATATAAACAACACACCTTCCTTCTCCTTCCACCTTCAATTATCACACCGTCCCCTCTCTCCCTCTCCGATTATTACGTTATGGCCAAGATGGGTTTGAAACCCGACCCGGTTACTCCTAACCCGACCCACAATAATGCCAAGGAGATTCGTTACAGAGGCGTGAGGAAGCGTCCTTGGGGCCGTTACGCCGCCGAGATCCGAGATCCGGGTAAGAAAACCCGCGTCTGGCTTGGCACCTTCGATACCGCAGAGGAGGCGGCGCGTGCTTACGATAAGGCGGCGCGTGATTTCCGTGGCGCTAAGGCGAAGACGAATTTTCTTGAGCTGAATGAGAAGGTGCTCTCCGGTGGAGGCGGTTTCGCGCGGAGCCCTAGCCAGAGCAGCACCCTTGACTACGCTTCTCCTCCGGCGGTGACTGATGGGATTGTTCCACCTCAACTTGAGCTGAGTCTTGGCGGCGGCGGTGGCGCGTGTTACCAGATCCCAATGGCGCGTCCTCTCTACTTTTTGGACCTTATGGGGGTCGGAAACGGAGGTCGTGGTCAGCTTCCGGTGTCGCCGGTGATGCATGTCTCTATGAAGATGGCTTGTGGTGCCCAGAGCGACTCTGATTCTTCATCGGTCGTTGATTTCGAAAGTGGGATGGAGAAGAGATCTCAGCCGTTAGATTTAGATCTAAACTTGCTTCCTCCGGTGGAACAGGCCTGAGGTGTTGCCGGTTTCGCGCATGCGTTTTTTGCTTTGCAGCTGAGAGAATAATTTCACGTAGTTTTTTTCTCCATCACTCTAAAATAATTATTATCGGTTTTTAGAAATTATTATATAAATCGAGGGAGAAAAAGTATAATTTTTAGATGACATGTATCGTTATGTACATAACCGGAGATCTGAACTTTTGTTGTGTGCTTTTTTGCGACTTGGTTTTCACCATGTTGTTTCTATGCATCTTTTCCTTATGTAATTTGTTTTTCCAAATTTCCAACTATTAATTTGGTAATCTTCGTAATGTTCGTCTAACTTCCATGATGTAATTATCACTACTTGGAAGTTGGAACTACTAGGTACTATCTAATCAATCAGCCGGCATCTTTTATTGGCCTTTTCTTTGTTTTGTTAAATCAAATTGTGGTTGAAGTATAGGAAAACACAATTAAAAGTATGATTATTATTAAAAAGAAAGTTGTTTTTTACAATGGTGGAAACTTTAAGCAGGCAGCCGGCGTATTTGGGCCCAATTTCTGTATATTTGAAAACTCTTCTCACTTACGTCAATAAGTAGGGTCCATGTATGGGCATCGTACTCCCTTTTCCGAACTTCCAAATTTGAGTTTTAAAGATGAACATTTTTTTTTAACATTAGATTATGTTATTACAACTATAAAAAATATTACTAACGATTTTACACAGCCGATAATTATATATGTCATATGAGATTCACGTCTGACTGCATCACCTGAATCACTCTATGGAATCATTCACGTCTGACTGTATCACCTGAGTCACTCTATGGAATCCACACTTGCTGGTATTCCTTGCGCCAAATCTCTTGTAAGTATTTTCTTCTTTAATTAGCATAATTTCATCTTTTCTAAGAATTAAAATCTAGATCTCTTGGTGTAAAAGCATTAATGACGCTTAATTAAATCACTGGATCAGTGAGCTTCCACACAAAAAAATGAACATTAACACTCTTATTATTAGGTTCTGACAGCGCCTGTCCTAGCTTTGATTTTTAATCTGATATGATAAGATTTTGCCTGAAGTTTACTGCCAGAAAATTATAAGACTAGAGTAATTATATTTTCTCATTCAGAAAAAGATATCGACTATGATTGATATTTTGTTTTACCTGAGAACCCTACATATCTAGTTAAAATCTCCTGTGAAAATAATCGTTGATATTCAATTTTTATTATAAATACCATTATTTTTTAATATTTTATAAAAATAGTAAACCATTATTTTAAATATAAGATTGAGTGGTGCGAGTTGAATTGGACAAAAATAAGATAAACTTGTTATAAAAATAACTCTGTATATTTAAAATAATTTTTAGATTTTGTTGAAAATATAATTCCTAGTTTGAGGGTTGATTTTGATTTATTGAAATTTGTGACTTTGATGCGTGATGGATATTTAATTTCTTGTGTGAGTAAATGATTGTTTTTATGTCGCGTATCGAAAAACTAATGACTAAAAGATATCAAATAATGTTTTAGTAAGGTATTTATTTTACTAAATAATAAAACATAACAAAAATAAAAATTAAGTAATTTTATGTGAGGTTGGTGGATAAGTAAATATTATTTTTCACGTAATTTATAGTTTTTTTACTTTTAGGTTCACTGGTTTCAATTTTTGAATTGTTAAAAAAAAAAAAAAAAAGTATAAACACAAAATAGATTTATAGCGTGAGGTTATAATTTAATTGACATGAAGGAATTCAATTAAAAAAATTATAAAATAAACAGAAAATAACTTAGATTTAACTTTTCAAAAAGAAAAGTATTTTAATTATTTTTAAAATTTTAAGTAAAAACAAAAAAATTAAATAAAAAAACTATAAAATTATTGTAAATTAAAAGATAAAGATTAAAAAAAAAAACGGAAGAAATTGAAAATTTTATTGGGTGAAGAAGAGAGTTGCAATACGAAAGTTTAAAAAGATTGAGAGAATTGCTCAAAAAACGGGTTGGTGTAAAATGAAGGCAATGTGGTCAAGAAAAGAAACGCGACGTATACAAGGGAGAGAGATACCGCTTCCATAGAAAGCAGAACGAGAGCTTTGATTGGGCCTTGTCTCCAACGCAATCAAAAAGGACAAAAATTCCATCCCTTCGTGATTTGCGTGTAGATCCAACGGTTAGTTTATATCTGTAGTCCACGTGGATGCATCTCGTTATTTCATAATATTAGATAATAAAAGAGGGGAGGCGGCACGACCAAAGCACGAGAGTAATCCTTTTCAAAAGAGCGAATCAGCGACGGTCACAAATCCTTTTCTTTTTAGTTTTTTTTATAGGAGTACAAAACATTATTTAAACCATTCTCCTCTCAAAGTATAATAAGCAAAAAAAAATACTTACAGCTTAATTTCCGAACTAAAGCCTTACTTTTGATAAATAGAACTATTTTTTTTATAATCTTGATGTGATCTAAAGGATTTCGGGTCTAAGAACTAATCACAAAAAACCCATAGAAATTTAGATTTTCTTGTCATTTAAAAGCGTCTGGGTGGCAAAAAAAAATCAAACTCATGACGCACCCTTTTACCAATAGGCCAAAACCACTTGGTTATCAAAAATTATTTCGTTTTTCTACATCAAAAATTTGAAAAATTAATTTACAACAGTAATAAAATATTTTTTTGTCTAATTAGGAAATGAAGATGAGTTAAAATGCATGCAAGGTTGTAGTATTAAGCTATGAAAATTATTTATAGAATTAATAAAGTATATGTCAGACTATATCTAATACATTTTGTTATTTTTTTTATTTTATAAAAACAGTATAAAAGTGGACTTTACTTTTTGTATTTTTCTCAAATATTTTTCTCTTATATAGAAAAAAATAAAATACTAAATATATTTAATTAAAAAAGCTAAAAAAAAGCTCTACATATCATAATAAAATAGAGTGATGAATTGAAGATGGTTTTGTAGAACTATTAGGATCACATTATAATAAAAAACTCGTAAAAATCTCCTATGTATTAAAAAAAGCATTGGTTTTAATGCGTTCACATTATCTTGACCACGTGGCAGTTTCGTAGTAATTTGAAAATTATGACGCTGACGTATCGGCTTGATCGATCTTTAAAAATGGGCGATAAAAACTTCTCTATTTTAATTCAATTAATCACATGCACGTTTTGTGATTGAGCTCATGCCGATAATTAAGGATAAAGCAGAAACTTTTCGTCAAGAACCTTGAGCAGAGAAAATTGAGAATCTAGAAGGTCTAGGAAAGGGCAAAGCAGATAATTTTTTTTTGTCTCGAAGGTGAAAAGCGAGCAGAGAAACTTGAGCATCTCATCCACCAGATCACCTTGACGGAATATGTAGGTCCATGCCGTGCTTAAATATGATACAAGGCATCCACATATAGCGTCAAGAAGTTGGTCATCCATTTGAGAGAAGAACGGGACATGTACTTAGAAAACATTGTGATTTTATGAAATGAAAAACAATCAAATCTTGTGAGGAGATAGTTGATGTATGTACCCGTCGGACAAGAGCGAGACAGAAATGGCGTTGGATCTCTCGCGTAAATCTGTATGTACAGACTGGAGGATTAATTCTTTATCGACGCCTCTGGATGCAAGCATTTGTATTGAACGAATCTACGGACAAGTTCTTGAAGCTCTAGAGGTAGTTGACGATGTCATCTTAGTGTCCATTCTTTAGTGTCTCGTCGCTTAACTCTCTATTCCTCAACTCTCACAGACATCCATTAATGATGTCTTTCCACCAACTTAAAAATGTCTTTCGCTAGAAAAAAAAACTGTAGTCATGAAAATTAAGTTTTGAAGCTTGCTTGCATGTTACCGATCAGGAGTGTGAAGAGAATCAACCCAAAAATACAAATTGTAATACAAGCATGGGTCGCCAAGATATACACTAGTGATTATTTTTGGTCATAACTCTAAAACAAAACCGTAGAACAATCTTATGTTATACATCTAAGTGTGTTGATCAAAGTGTTGTTCTAAAGGATTATAGATCTCTAAACCCCACAAGACAATACTCGAACTCGACAAAACTCCGGTGGTAGCACTTGAGGGGAGGTCAGAACTTGCACAACATGCCAAATTTGATATTGGTAGTGCTGCTTGTACATCGCAATGAGAAAGGACATGAGTAACATTATGCCAATACTGACGCTCAGGTTGCTGTAGACTCTTGCAGTCCAGAGCTATCATTGTAAAAGCGGTTATACGCTAACGAAAATGATTTTTATGACACTCTCACATTGTCAACCTGTCTCTACAATGCTGCCTAAAGTTGTAGCGTAGACACTCTTACTTCTATCAATAACATTATCTATAATACTTATCGAGAAAACTACAATCAGTCATTTAAAAAAATCTTACACGCACATAAAAGATGAGTATTTTTTTATATCTACAACCTAAGAAGAAAACAATGTTTGTAATGAGATAACTACTATATCTTCAGATAACGACTACTTAGACTAAGGATAATGATGTAACTAGTCCTAAGCTTTATCACTTTAGGATTCTATATGTTGTATAAATACAGGCTATTGCCTAACAAGATCGATAACAAATTCTATTCCTTTTACATTCTCAAGTTATTTCATGGTATCAGAGCAAAAGATCAGAAAACCCTAATTTTTTTTCCAAAAACGGCGTTTCTTAACACTCAAGGAACATGGCCGATACTAATTCTTCTACTTCCTCTACGATAATTCCTGCAAAACCTGCAGATATCACTACGTCCTCACCATACTACCTTCATCCATCAGATAATCCAGGAGCTCTCATCACTTCTGTTCTGTTAAAAGGTGATAACTATACAGAATGGGCTACGGAGCTATCAAATTCAATACAAGCAAAGAAGAAGCTCGGGTTTATTGATGGTACAATACCAAAACCCTCTAGCGACCCTGAGCTTTCTCAATGGCTTACTACAAATTCGATGCTCGTGGGTTGGATCCGCACGTCCATGGATCCAAAGATACGATCCACGGTATCCTTTGTTCCTGAAGCACATAAACTTTGGGATAATCTAAAGCGCCGTTTCTCCGTTACAAATGGGGTCCGAACACATCAACTTCGGGATGCAATTAATAACTGCAAGCAGAACGGTCAGTCTGTTATCGACTACTATGGACGCCTAACTAAGCTATGGGAGGAACTCGACAACCTCAAAACAACTCGATCGTGTTTATGTGATGCTGCATCTGATATTGAGAAAGAACGTGAAGAAATTCGTGTTCATCAATTTTTTTTTGGCCTTGACGAATCTCGCTTCCGCACCATTCGATCACAGATCATTGATGAAGATCCCTTACCTGACATCAACAATGTATACTCACGTGTGATTCGAGAAGAACAACATAACAATACGTCTCATTCATCGGAACTCAAAACAGAGGCTATAGGATTCTCGGTCCACTCAACTTCAACTACCAATGACTCTCAACAAACTCAACAATCTGCTGCTATAACAAGATTTCGTGATCCAAACCGAACGTGCACTCATTGTTCTCGCAAAGGACATGACAACTCTGAGTGTTTTCTACTTCATGGCTATCCAGACTGGTGGTTAGAACAACAAAAGACAAACACAGGAGGATCCAGTCAACGCGGTGGCCGTGGTGGTCGCTCATCGTACTCATCAAACAGAGGACGGGGTCGCTCAAACTCCACCAGAGTTGTCTCTAACAATACGACTACTACACCATCCCAGTCATCTCTCAACAACGATCAAATAGCTCAACTTCTTCAGCTTCTTCAAACATCTCGGTCAACCAATATATCTACTGAGAGATTGTCGGGTAAAACTAAGTTAAATGATGTCATTATTGATACGGGCGCTTCTCACCATATGACAGGGGACTTGGCTTTTCTGAGCGATATCACTGATATTATACCATCTTCAGTAAAGTTTCCAGATGGTCGTATGTCCAGTGCTACTAAAAAGGGCACTCTTGTGCTTAGTCGGGATTATTTCTTACGAGATGTGCTATATGTTCCCGACTTTAACTGCACTCTTATATCAGTCTCTCGCTTACTGAGACAAACAGGCTGCATAGCCATTTTTACTGATACTCTATGTGTCTTGCAGGACCGTTATACGAAGACCCTGATTGGAACGGGTGAAGAACGTGAGGGAGTTTATTATTTTACGGGAGTCAAAGCTGCGAGTGTTCATCGGACTGAGTATAAGAATGCTTCTACTTCGGAACTGTGGCACAGGAGGCTTGGGCACCCATCTTTTCGTGTTTTGTCTTCTTTACCTATTCTAGATAACATGTGTTTTGATTCTGAACAAGCAAAGTCCTGTGAGATTTGTTTTCGGGCTAAGCAAACTCGTTCTAGTTTTCCTGAAAGTTTTAATAAAGCTACGTCACCATTTGTTTTAATACATTGCGATGTTTGGGGACCATACCGAACCCCTTCTTCCTGCGGAGCCAAATACTTTCTTACTATTGTTGACGACTACTCCCGTTCTGTCTGGACATATCTGATGTTGGAAAAGTCAGAAGTGGCGAGTTTACTTCGAAACTTCTTTGCTCTTTGCGAGAAGCAATTTGGTAGATCAGTCCAACAGATTCGAACGGACAATGGCTCTGAATTCATGGTTTTATCTGGATACTTTCGACAAAATGGTATAATCCATCAGACATCGTGTGTAGATACACCACAACAGAATGGTCGCGTGGAAAGGAAACACCGCCATATACTAAACATAGCACGAGCGTGTTTGTTTCAGGCTCGCTTACCGTCTACGTTTTGGGGAGAAAGCATCCTTACTGCAACACACTTAATCAACTACACTCCATCTCAGGTTCTGCATGGCAAAACACCTTATGAGCTACTGTTTGGAAAGAAACCAGATCTTGATCAGTTACGTGTTTTCGGGTGTTTGTGTTTTGCTCATCGCAAAGCACGTGATAAAGATAAGTTTGGTGACCGAAGCCGACGTTGCATATTTGTAGGCTACCCGTATGGCAAGAAGGCGTGGTCGCTGTATGATCTCGAGACTAAAGACTTCTTCACAAGCCGTGATGTTGCATTCTCTGAATCAAAGTTTCCCGGAGTTGACACTGATAACTATGTTTCTCCACCTCTTCATCATTATGATACTGCTGTCGATGACTGGCTACTACCCAATATACCATCCAGGGGGAGTTCGGAACCTCAAGACGTCTCCTCCACGCAACAATCTCCTGTTCTACCTACTCCAACTATAGATCCTACTACAATGGTAATTCCCACAGATACGACAACAGCTGCAGATACGGTCCCTGATACTACGTCATCCTCTGTTCCTCAGCCAGTGACTGACTCTCATATACCATCGTCACCTGTCAGACACTCATCTGTACCCACTCCTGCAGAAAGCTCGTCTCCAGGTATTCCAGAGATTCTTGGACGAGGACTTAGACAGAAAACTCCATCCATACTACTTAAAGACTATGTCTCACACTCTGCTCAGACTACTGATAATAATAAACTCTCTCATGCTCTCTCCTCGCCTGATCTTGGTCCTCAACGAACGTCCTCAGGTATCACTCCCTACCCTATATCTAGCTATGTCTCTGATGACTTATTTACAGACAAGCATCGCGTCTTCATGGCCAATATCATTGCCGATGACCCTCCTCGTTCATTCAAAGAAGCTGTGAAGCTTAAAATATGGCGTGATGCAATGGGAAAAGAAATTGATGCTTTTGATGGTACTAATACATGGGATATCGCAACACTGCCTCCAGGAAAGAAGGCTCTCAGCAATCAATGGCTCTACACTAACAAATACAATGCCGATGGTACTCTTGAACGACCTAAAGCTCGTCTAGTTGTCTTGGGAAATCATCAAACTGAGGGAGAAGATTTCAATGAAACTTTTGCCCCTGTTGCAAAGCTCGCCTCAGTGCGGTTTATTTTGAAACTTGCGGCAGCATTAAACTGGTATGTCCATCAAATGGATGTTCACAATGCTTTCTTGCATGGAGATCTTGAAGAAGAGATCTACATGAAGCTACCTCAGGGTTTTACGTGCTCAGATCCGACCAAAGTCTGTCGCCTAAAGAAATCTTTATATGGCCTTCGTCAAGCTCCACGCTGCTGGTACGCGAAGCTTACAACTGCTCTTACACAATTTGGTTTCTCTCATGACTACGCAGACCATTCACTCTTCTCTAAGGTTTGCGGTTCGGTCTGTATACATATTTTGATATACATTGATGATTTTATCATCGCTTGCAATGACACTACTGCTCTCCAAGAGTTCAAAGACTATCTTCATCGTTGCTTCCGTATGAAAGACCTCGGTACGCTTAAATACTTTCTTGGGTTCGAAGTTGCGAGGAATGCTTCTGGTATCTACATGTCACAGAGGAAATATGCACTAGATATTATAGCAGAGACAGGGCTTCTTGGCGCCAAACCATCTCCAGTTCCGGTTGAACTTAATCATCAGCTGGCTAAAGCAGTTGGTCCCCTTGCAAATGCACATCAGTACAGACGCCTTGTTGGTCGATTGATATATTTGACTAACACAAGACCTGAACTCGGGTACATTGTTCATATTCTTGCTCGCTTTATGCAGAAACCACTACTACCTCACTGGGATGCAGCTATCCGTGTTGTAAGGTATCTCAAAGGTTGCCCTGGCCAAGGAATTTTCTTAAAAGCTAATGATTCACTTCAGATAAGCGCCTACTGTGATTCTAACTGGGGTTCGTGTACCACTTCTCGTCGGTCTTTAAGCGCATACTTCATCTTTCTTGGTGACTCTCCGGTCATATGGAGAACAAAGAAGCAAGACTGCGTCTCGCTCTCCTCTGCTGAGGCTGAATATCGTGCAATGTCTGAAACAGTAAAGGAACTAAAATGGGTGAAGGGTCTTATACAATATTTCGGCATTCAGCATCCAGGACCTATGCAACTTTATTGTGATAGCAAGTCAGCAATCTACATTGCCTCTAATCCGGTATTTCATGAACGTACCAAGCATATAGAGCGTGACTGTCATCATGTCCGTGATGCTCTTAAGTCTAAGTTGATCTCTACTACTCATGTCTCATCTAAGAACCAGCTTGCCGATATACTCACTAAGGCCTTGCCACGGCCTTCATTTGAAGATCTTATTTCCAAGTTGGGTATTCGAAATCTCATACTTCCAACTTGAGGGGGAGTAATGAGATAACTACTATATCTTCAGATAACGACTATTTAGACTAAGGATAATGATGTAACTAGTCCTAAGCTTTATCACTTTAGAATTCTATATGTTGTATAAATACAGGCTATTGCCTAACAAGATCGATAACAAATTCTATTCCTTTTACATTCTCAAGTTATTTCAGTTTGTGTCATAGCTTATCATTCTTAATGCAAGATTTTGTTGATGCTATACATATTGGAGTCCTTTTTTATATTGTTTATTCATGCACATAACATATTTTTTGTTGTAAGGGAATGCAAAGGTTGTCCTAAATGAAAATTATAATATTATGGTTAAGAATATTAAACCATTATCAATCAAGTGTACACATACCGAATTAAACCGCTTTCATGTGGGTTTGGAAAATATTTAATTATCGTGAGTGATGGGCAAGGTAAATTAAAGAATCACATTTTCAGGTTATGGCAATATATATATCAAAGATTGTTTGGCATGGTAAAACAAATATGCAATTAAATTTGGTATTCTACGGAGATACATTGTGAATTGCCGTAGGTATAGTAAACCTATATAAGATTCACTTCTCCTATTCATTTTAGTCATTCCATCAACTCGAAATCTTACAAAATTTTCTCATTCTCCTATAATCGCTGCAATAACTTATGTGTCTGATTTGAAATCATTCAAGTCAATGTGGAAAATTGGGATGAAGATCATGGGAACGTTTGTGGAATAAGTATTTTTTTGCTGGTGGCCTAACCATTGAGATGGCTCTAATCGACTAGGCATCATTTACTCTTCATATTACTAAATTTTAAAAAATTTGTATGCTTAATTTTCAGAACCTAAGTTTTGATTTTTCTTTTAAATATTTTGCAGTGTGTTAAGATTAACGCTTCTATCAAAAAAGGATTTGGTGAATCAGTTTGATTCATTTCTTTCACAAGACTATTCCAAGATTCTCATCAACTTTTCACTCTATATGATTCATTAATACACTGTCCATTTTTTTATTAATGTATGTTGGGTTTGAAACCTACAATAGTCCATTTGTATTAAAATTAGTTTGTGTATTTTCTTAATATCAATTTATTTTTTAAACAATTACATAGTAATAAAAAGATAGAAATGTCAATATCCATTCAAAAATCAAATTGTTTTACTTTGTAAATTTTATTAGATTTAGAAAATAAAAATTAAATAAAATAAAAATAACTATTAAATATAAATTGTATAAAAACTACTATTAATAGAATTTCATTATTAAACTCAATAACAAAAAAATCTATGAGTATAATATACAACTTTTTATATTATGTCTAGCATATATAAAAGTTCAAACAACACAAATAATATTAGAATATCTTATATAAAATACATAATCTTAAAATGTCACCAACATTGTTTGTAAAAACAACTCGAAAATTATTAGATGTCATTTTTCTTCAACTATTATTTAGATTTGATTTGATTTGCATTAGTTTAAAAATTGTAAAATGAAACCATTGGTTCGACATTAAAACAGTCTAAAATTCATATAACATGAAACTTAACAAATAATAGTAATTTTAAGTTTATCACAAAAAATAATGAAAAACTTCACTCATTTTAACCAAACAAACAAAATAAATATAAATTTAAAATGATAGTTATATTTTATGAGACTAATAATAAAAAAACAAGGGAAAACCAAACTGTTATTCAGATTAAACATCTAATATCTTTTTATCTAAAAAAAAAAAATTAATAATCTCATTGCACGGATTACTACTAGAGCTGGGGAATAATTCATTTTAGTTATGGAAGACACGTGTGAAACAAGATTAACTTCGGCGGCCGCTTTTGCTCTGGAAGGACCCACACGCTGCATATTAAGGTCATCCAGAATTTCAATCTCGACCAACCAGATATTTCCCTCTCTTTTTTTTATTCTTGAAGTCGGCCATTTACAGCACCACATATATTATCTCTATATTGCTTACACAGCCCTTTTCTTTTGATCCTTCACAGCTATGGTCCAGAAATTTATTGGCTTGAAAAGTAACCCAACCACTAGACACTGCATTGAATCATCTCCAGAAAATTAACTACTTATACAAAAAATGTAGTTTCCATATTAGTTTCAAAAGTAACATCAATCACAGACATTTCATTAATTAGAGCGTGAAGAACTTACTTCTTCCTATCTAACTTTTAATCAAACATTTTCCTTAATTTTCTTTATATATTCCAAGTTAGGTTGTCCGTCAATTTCGATAAAAATTCATTTATGTTTCAGTGTGGAATTTTTCCTAAGAGCCATTACACCGTTTAATCTGAGTTTGAGTGTGTTCCGTTTCCACTAATGCAATCGATAATAAAATCGCTTGGTATTGAACTACCATGCTAATTATCGGAACCAAGGCAAATCAAACTTCCCACATAAGTTTGTTTTAAGAGAAACTGTTTCCTCCCTATTATGGACGAAAGTAATCTTTTTAATTAGATTTCAGTACAAAATTTTAAAACTGTAAATCAATTACCAAACCATCTTAGAGCTTCCTAGGCTGTTCACCGCAAAATATCACTTCTGAAAGTCAGGGGTTCGCATGAAGAAGAATGAGAACATAGGCTTTGAATGTTATAAACCGTACCGCACCGCAGTTAACAATAACAAAAATCTTTATATATATCATATACCTATATATTTTTATAATTATAAAAATCGCACCGCAGTTGAACCGTTTGTCCCGTATTGCTAGAACTGTAGTTACCATTCGAAGCAATAATGTAATGGGACGATAGTAGCTTCATCTTGACACATGTTACACTAATGGGGACATGTGGCGGCTGTGTAATGTGGTAACATGACAGGCAGTCACTATAGAAGATGGTTGCGTCGGCTGAGCGACGCTGATATTCGTTCCAACGTTTGAGCGCGCGTGAAGCTGGTCCCATCGTGTCCAAGTGCGAGCCACGTGTTAGAGTTATGCTTTGTACAAAACACCTTATTGGAACTCTACAACCACACAGAGGACCACTTATTCCTTTTACGTATCTTATTTTTTATACACACTGTAACACGCACTCGTGTCTCCTTTTAATTATTTCTTTCATAATCATCGTCTGAATAATTTTGGAATCACTGTCTATTACTGACGTAGTAGGTATACATTTAGTTTTTTTGTTCACCCTAGTTGTGTGTTCATTTACTAATCAAGGAAACGAAATTAAACTTGTTTATTTAACAGTCGTATTATATTACGGGAAAAGCGTAATTTAGGCGGTTGGCGTTACCGTTAAAGCGCCGTTAACCGCGGCAGCATACGAGTGTTGGGTGATGCTTGAACTGTCGTATTTCCCATGAAACCTCGAAGAGAGTTAAACCAGTGATGGTAGTCCAGTGGGCGAAGGCACGTTGATCATAACGGATGCATGTGCCTCCATATAAATTATAAGATTTAAAAAATTAAGTCTAAAACAACTGAAATTTGTTAGCTTATGTGGTAAAAATCAAGGTATGCACCCATGACTTGGAGTCAGAATAGACCAAACAAGAGAGAGAGAGAGAAACTTTTTTCTTTCGAGAGTCTCTCATCACCTCCACTCAAACCCTAGCGCCACCGTCATTATTCTTTCTCCTCCGGTGACTGGGGGTTCCTTACCTCCGGTCGCCCCACTGTCCGTTCCGATGTTTTCCTAGGCCTTTCCCCTTAGCTTCTCCTTCTCTATCCTCTCCTTCTTGTTGAGTTTTCTGGATTTTCGTTGTATCGAATCTAACCAGAGACACATGTGTATGTCATCTCTCTGGAAAACCTACGAGGAGTGGATCCGTTGGTGAGGCTAAGGAGCCTTCGATTCAGCCTCTACCGGTCTATCGGAGCAGATCTGGGTCAGATCTGATCTTGCCTCTGCCGGCGAGGATGGACTAGCGTCGCGGCCTCTTCCTTTCTCTGTCGGCTCTGTCCTGTACCCGTGTGATTTGGTTCGGCTTGACTCAAGGTTTCTGTGAGCTTCTCCTCTCCGTCTGGAGAAAAGGCGGTGTCTTGGCCCATCGCTCGGAGGACCTCTTATATAGTTCAATCGACGACTGCCATGGTGTCAACGGTGGTGCTTTGGTGGCTCATCTCTTAGCTTCTTGACATCGGAGACTAGGGTTTTGAGGACGACCCAGTGCGCCGTGTCTTATGCTGGGAACAGAGTCGTAATGGCTATCGTTGTGCATGCTTTTGAGGTGACTCGTGTCTCCTCCTGTGCTTCAATCCCTTTTTCTTAACTCCGACGAAGTTACCTCGAGTTCCCTTGATGTCGCCTCCGTATGTTTGTGTCGCGTGGCCGGTTTGGGGAGCTATTTACCGAATGCGCTTGGCCTGAATTTGTTCTTCATCGTCATCGGGGTCATGTCGGGAAATTTTGGTTTGTCTTCAGTCGAGCTAGCTCTTGTCGGTCTGCTTGTCGTCCTCCTCCTAAGGAGCTCCGGAGCCGTTTGCCTGCCGTCTCCGTCGATGCCCAAGGGAGCCACTTTCGGGTGAGTGTTCCACTGGAACTTCAAGCAACCTGTATGAGCTATACTCTTGATTAACTGGTTCACTGGAAGATTGAGAAGTGTTATCTTGGGGAAATATTGTTGTCGTTTGTTCTTCTTAATTATTAGTTCCAAAGTTTATCATTAGACTAGGACTAATTTGCTTGTTTTCTAGGGACTTTTTTTTTAAACTTTTTTGCAGTCACTAGAAACAGAATGGCTTTCTAGCAGATTCTGGTTCCAATCTCTTTGTAACCAAACCTTCATTCCATTCCATGAATGACATTTACAATTTAGCAAAAAAAAAAAGGTATGCACCCATAGTTTTTCATGTTCGATTCCCCTTAATGCTTCTTTTTATTAAAATGCATTCATAATAGTAAACTTCTGGTTTCGCCCCTGCTAAACCCAATACGGCGAACCCTGGTTCGAACCCCGCTGGCCATACGGATATAGGCTATTGCTTTCGGTTCATTTGAATACCTAGAAAAGAGTCTATCCATGGACTGTACCTCCACCCAGAGGTTAGGTTTGTGTATGTAATAGATCCGGGTTTAACATTTTACAGTTCAAAAAAAAAAAAACTTCGAAGAGAGTTATTAGGCTTCACGTGGCCGTTTTTGACATTAACAATGATGCCGTCAACTCCTTTTCATTTACCTAATAAAATTAGAATAATGTAATTTTCCTTTTCGAACTTGTGACCGCCGTCCTTCACAATCTGTTCACATTCATACTCGCTAAGTAGTACGAAACTTATAATTATTGATTTTTGAAGTTGATAACTATTTATAATGATTTACAGTACAAAAAGGTGAATGGCTGATTTAAGTTTCGAAAAAAGAAACCAGACAACTTTATTTACTTTAGGCAAGATTCAGTTCAGTTCAGCTCAGGATTCAGTTCTCAAAAAAAAAAGTTTCGGTTCAGGTGTTGACTCTTTGATAATTTATTGGTGCGTGGAATATAATCTTCTTTTGTTTTCTTCATGTGAAATATACGGGCTCTCTAGCAAATGCCCAAACAAAATTATACTCTAAAGCAAGATTTTTTAGATTATTTTCTTGTTCTATAAAGATAAATTTTCTATATTATTAAGATATTTTTTTATATTTATAAAAAACATTAATTGAGAATATTTGAATTGATTAAATTTCATTAGTGGAAAATTATTAAAAAATGTATAATAACATAAAATATAAATTAAATTATATACATTTATTAAATTTTTAATAAACATATATACTCTAAAAAAATTTATTTTCGGGAACGGAAGATACCCACTGTATTATACTACAGATAGTAACACTAAGTTATGCACGTTTTTACACCTGCCTTGAAATTTGCTATTTGTTAGCCTAGTAACTAGTAAGTGTATAATATGATGTCATACTCTTACTAATACATAGTTTTCTATCGATCAATACTGTTTTTTTGTTATAATATTTAACCACTTGCCAAACTAGAAAGCTATTCATAAAAATAAACAATAATATGAAAGCTGTTCTGGAAGTATTAACAACAACAAAGCCAACCCCTCGATTATACACAGCTACGAAGAATGTGCCTCGTCCTCAAAACATGGAAAATAACATTACGAAATCACTAAAACAATAACAAAAAGGTAAACCACGAAAAAAAAAGAAATAAGGAATTTATAAATACATATTTTAAAAACAAATTATGCACATAAATAGCAAAAAGAAAAATCAATTGCATAAATGAGAAAAAATAGAAAAAACACAAACCAATGATTCTATATATGTTGTGTCTCAGGGTGGGAGATTAAAGATCACGAGATGATTGGCTTATCCATCTGCAGAGACAAGCACAAAGAAACCCATATTCAAACTTCAAAAATCATATCTTCATTCGACAATCATCAATATCTATCGAACAAACCTTGAGAGTAAGAATCTGCCGAGTGGGCTAACATTTGTGTTGGAACTAAACTCCTTGTTAGCTGGTTTTCTTTTGTTCTCCGCATCAGCGGGCGCAGTCTTGGAGAAAACACGGACCGCCATGTCCTGCAACTCCTTCACCGAAGCTTCTTTCGAACTGTTATGAATTTAGGAGTCATTAGATCAAGTAACAATGCACATTCAGATGACCAGACATGTGTTTGGTCTTTAAATTTATGTTTACCTTCCCAAAAGTTCAATAAGCTTGGCAACAAAGGCTTCACAAGAACCAGGGTTTTCACGTTCCATTGCCACGAGGGATCTCGACAATGCACGTCCAATGGACCCTTTTGAATCGTCACCAAGAGCCTACCACCACAAAACCAGAATACATTGATCTTCTTGAATACTTTTCTTCTCTTACATCTTAACTAATACCGATGAATACCTCTTTTAGGGACGGTATGAGCAATACTGACAACGATGCAGGCAATGAATCCCATATGGGGTCTTCTTCTTCTTCATCACTCACTTGTTGTGATTTTGGAAGTGCTTTTTGTTTACCAGACTTGTCGCCGGAATTTCTGCATAGGTTATAAGCTTCATGTAAGGAATAACCACGCGCAATGATGTGACCAGCAAAAGCTATGATCTAGATGTACCTGGAATAGTCAGAATCTTCTGTCATTTGTTCCCTTCTTCGGTTAACATTCCCATCCTTATTGTTATTCCTCATCCCAAGTCTTTCTCTAGCATTTCCCCTTCTGAAACCTGCGTCAAGTGCTGCCTTTGCCTGAAAGAAGAAGTGGAGTTGAATATAAGAAATCTAAGATAAATCAAGATGACCCGAAGAAGATATCCAAAGCAGCGTAAAGGTACATGTAAATTCATTACATAAGAACAAAGGCCAAAGCTAGTACGACAAATATAGACAACCCATAGAGATAAGATTAAAGTAGTTCACCAACCTCAGCGAGATTTGCGAGGCTATCTTCTGAGGCACTCGAAGTTCTATCTTGATTCCCTAGCCTTGATTTTGGAGTTCGAGGTGACGCATAGTCATCGTGCTGTCCACGGACAACAACAGTTCCACTTGCTGAAGCATCATCCAAAGATGCATACCCGCTGCTAGACTGCAAGGCAGAACCATAATCATTATTACAAGTTGTTGGAATAAACAAAACTTCCGTAGAAGATGTAGCAAAGGGCTGCCAGAGATTTTATACTGCAGAGATTTGTTCACGGAATATTGAAGATGATTGAGAACGTTTCGGGGTTCTTATGACAACAGTTCCAGATCCACTGAGCGATGAATCTTCCTGAATTTAGAAGCATAATTATTGGTAAGAATACATTACTAAGTTAGAAAACAAAAGAAAAGGGTTACGCTGTGGGAGTTCTCCACGTGAAACTTGACTAAGTGCATACTATAAATGGTAACTCAAATGACATGAAACACACATAACATAAATGCTTTAGAAAATAATTTTCCAGGTGCAGTGGTTACAGCAAAGAAATGGTGTAAAAGGAGACGGACTGCATCTGGCACACAAGAGGCAAATGATCTTACCTCATCGTGGAAGCCGTCTTCATAGTCGTTAACTGTAATACCAGAAGTGGGTGACAACTGACTACCACTAGCTCTTGTTGCTCTTTGCGAAGTCTGAGTCGAAGGAACTTCTTGGCGCCTCTCTCTTGCATGAGGAGGTTTTAAAGCACGAACTGTTCCAATACCCTGAGAGGCCCCAATGCTAAAGTCCCACCCAGCATTTTTGACAGTTTTTCCCTGAAAACTGTAGCTACAAGTTAATAAAGATTTTATAAAACAAGAAACCCCAAGGGAAGAATTCATCCAA
This sequence comes from Brassica napus, assembly GCF_020379485.1. Classification (NCBI taxonomy): domain Eukaryota; kingdom Viridiplantae; phylum Streptophyta; class Magnoliopsida; order Brassicales; family Brassicaceae; genus Brassica; species Brassica napus. The sequence continues at coordinate 29,038 of NW_026014833.1, forward strand.
CCTAGATCCAGGTGTTCCTTGGCTTCTCTCATCTCTAGCCACTCTAACAGTACCCGATGATTCAAATGGAGCTTTAGGACCATTCCGTGGAGTCTCTTCATCCTCTTTTACTTGGTACTTTGGTCGCTCTCTTCAAAGAGAAAAAAAAGGATAAATTAATAGTCGTGCTTATTCTGGATTTTCTTTGGCATATAAAAGATCAAAACAATATACGGGAAAAAAAACATCTAAACATTACTTTTGACATACAATCACACAAGAAAAGTAGCAAAACTAGACCACAAACCGGAGCTGTTAGAAGAGAAAAAAACAGAAAAAGCATCAAACCTTATCCTCTCAAGAAGTTTCGGGCTTTTCTTAGCATTCTTAATAAATCTGTGTTTAATAAGTTCTTTGGCACTTGGTCTCTGAAAGTGTAAGACTTGTATAAGAGATTTTGAAAAATTACCACTGCTGGAAATAAAAAAGCAAGGATTGCAGATTGCATTGCAAGTACCTCAGCAGGGACTTTTTTCAAGCATAATGAAACAAACTCCTTCAGTGGACGGGAAAAGTGCTCATCTAACTGCATAGAAAAGAAAGAACGTTAAACATTATAGGCGACTTCACAAATAGCAGTGATAGTCTTGATTAACTTTTATCGTGTTTATTAAGAACATGTGTAACCTGAGGAGGATTTTCCCGAGGAATGATAAAAAGCACTCTCATAGGATGAAGGTCAGCTAGGGGAGGTTCTCCTTTTGCCATCTCAATAACTGTTATTCCGAGCGACCATATATCTGCCTAAAAACAGTCCCAGCATCAGAAACAATTCAAAATATGCTAGGAAACAAGTACAGAAAAGACATGTCAAGCTAGGAGAAGTGAAGGCACGATACCTTCTCATTGTATCCTTCTGAGTTCTGAATAACTTCTGGTGCCATCCAAAATGGTGTTCCTACAAATGTCTGTCATTCTTTAACATATTAGCGGAAGGAACCCAGATCAAGAGCGAAAACTTTTAAGTCATCAAGAAGTAAAGATAAGATGTTGTACAAACTGACCAGAGAAGCATTTAGTCATTTCCCATCTTTCAGAACATTGCTTATACCATTAAAATTAATCCCACAACTGAAACGTGCACATGATTCTACTATACGAGGCTCTACATAAGTTACTGGACTGGAAGTTGCAAATGGACTGAATAAATCATTCAAATACTAATCGTTGGAACTGGAAAAGTTAACTCCGTACTAATTAAAACCGCACAAAGCAAGCAGCAACATAAACAAGGAGACCAGAAAAATTATTAACGGCCTTCCTATAGTGGGAATATAAAAGATATATTGCACAACAGGAGATGAGAAAATAAGAAACAAAATTAAGAGAGATCATTGGCATAATAGAGTAAGTACCTTCCTTCTTGATATTGTCCGTGTTAGTTGTGCAGACACACCAAAGTCCGCCACCTGATACAGAGTGAAAAACAAGTTGACGACCCGCTTCGTGCAAAGTCTCATATTGTAATGTCATTAAAAAAAAGCTAAAAAGAAACACCTTAACATCGCCATTCTCGGTCAATAAAATATTAGCAGCTGCAAAGATAGGAAGAAAGTTAAAACACATCTGATCACATAAAACCAGAAGACATGATAAACACAGAAAAAACCTTTGATGTCTCTGTGGATCTTTCCCTCACTATGCAGATATTCAACAGCATGAAGCAGATCACGTGTGATACAAGCGATTGATGTTTCATCCAACGGATGACCAGACTGAAGCTGCACAAGATAGATTGCTTTTGAGGATTATAACTTGCATCACCACAGAGAATTATATTTCCTAATTCCTAGAATCCTAACTAAAATTTGCAAAGAAGTGAGTTGACATACAAGATCAGCAACAGAACCACCGGCCATGTATTCCATGATGATCCACAGTTTGGTCTGATGAAGATAAGAGCCATAGTATTCGGTAATATACGGGCAACGACATTGTGACAATACCGAAATTTCCTGGGGTCAAAAACAGAAAATGAGAAAAAAAAAGATCTTTAGTACACAAATGTTAACCACAGAAACTGGCGTGAATCAAGAGATACCTTCTGGATATCTTCAATCTCATCTTCTCTGCCAGATATCAAGTAAGAAGGTTAGTAAGGAAAGATCACTGAGCATATAAAAACATACCAAATCTGTTTTTCTATTGAAAGCTGGAAAAAAAAAATATTGTCCTTTTAACCTTTGAAAGTCGTGAACAAGTAACATTCATACAATTATAAAAAGTAATCACCCGCCTTATTAGACATCAAAGATTATAATACCCAAAAGCTTAACTGCATCCATAATAAAAAGGGAAAGTAGCAAAATGGAAAATGAACTCACGATTCTTCCAGGTCGATGACTTTAATTGCAACTTCTTTGTTGAGTTCCTTATCAAACCTGGTAAGAAGCAGCTCAGTAATCGTTCTTAGAAAGTCTATATAGCATATATACTAATAAGAGAAGTGGTATTCCAGAAATTCCATTTCTTCCAACTGGTGTCAATATAAGCACCCCAATCTTTGATTCTTTTAAGCATGAACACTTAATAGTTATCATTCTCAGAGTTTCTATCTGGAGACAACTCAGACAAGAGCTAAAGATATTTTACAAACATCAGATTAGCTTAATATATATATATATACTTACGCTTTATAGACATCACCAAAAGATCCTCTTCCGATTAACTCAACCTGGCTAAATCTGGCTCCAGCTGCCTCTTGTAAACCCGCAACATCGTCCATTTTCTCCACATACAAATGAAACCAACCTCTCCCCCCCTCCCCTCACTGCAAACACTATAATTAAAAACTAAATAGCACAAGTCAGCTACTAAACCCTCCCCTAAAAAAGGTCAACCCTACAACTAGTTCCCACTGCATAACACAAACTTCTCCAAGTACCACCAAAAGAAACCAAACACTTATGTAAACCTGAATATAATCTGAATATACCTTTTACTCAAAGCAAAGAGAAAGATTATAATAAAAGGGCCGTTAGGTGATGATATTGGGACCAAGTGACAGCTGACCAAGACAACATTTTGCAATTAATCTAAAAACAATTCGTCACTCTAATAAACTGCGCAATACTGTCACTTAACTTATTCGATCAATGAGATAAAAACGAACAAGATTACATTTATCAAAATTCATGATCGATCCAAATTACCTGATAATTTGACAAAGACAGCCGACGAATACTACAGATCTCTTTTCACCTTTCGTTTTCTGGAGGAAGCTGTTTCTCCAGAGCAGCAAGAGATCGAGGGAAACTGTTTGTGTTGGCAGAGGAAGCTTCCTTGATTTGATAATGATTTCTCGTTTTTGATTTTCTCCTTCCGGTTTTGTTTTTTTTTTTCAGAAACCATTAACATATATTCGACCCATCTCATGCTCCAGCCAAGTAACAACCCGGCCCAAATTAAAACGTTAGAAAATCCAATAAAGCCCATTTAACTTCCCGTTAATCATTTAGTCATCCCAGTCTAAATAGTCAGGCCCATGACCCATGTAAAGAGATTTTATTTTTGAATTTTCAGTTTTAAAAAAATAATAAAATCCCGAAAACCAAATCGTCCAATGTCGATTACAGCTTTGACTCGAACAAAATTAATCTAAAGCTAATTTTAAAATATCCAGTTTTAGCGAAAAAAAACATAATACAATACAAATTTAGAAACTAAATTGTTTGGAATATTTTACTCGGTTTTGGAAGCAGAATTTTATCACGGTTTCACAAAAATAATCTTTGAAGGAAACAACAAGAAAATGGTTGGACATACTTACCTCAAAGGTTCTGCGGTTTAGTTTATATAATCGGGTGAGAGAAATAAGATGGTGGATGAATAAATTCAAAGATATTATTGAGCTTAGATGGATATGCATACATGGCAATATGGTTGCAGACAAGCTAGCAAAAGATAATATCCCTGCAGAGAATTCTTTTCAATCTTATAAATTATGTTCCTAGATTTGTAACTCAATACTTGCATTAATAAAGTTACTAAAAAAAGTGTTTGAAATATTTTTAATATTTTTAGTTAAACTCTATATATCTTTAGCGAAAGAAACATAATACAATACAAATTTTAGAAACTAAAGTGTTTGAAATATTTTTATTTTAAAACATTTATTTTCAGTTTTGTATATTTTTAGTTAAACTCTATATATTTTATATTTTCAAATTTTGTATATACTATTATATGCTGTTTGTATAATTCGAAGATATATAATCTAAAGCTTAAAACAATTTCATTTGTAACTCAACACATGAAAGCTATAAAGTTTTTAAAGTAAAAAAAAAAGAAATAAATTTACTTTAAATAAAATAAAATAAATAGTTCTAAACAAATTTGATAGATTTTTTTTTTCATTTTATTTAGTTATTTATATAAATTGAACATAAATAGAAAATATTTATCGATTTAGTGTATATTAATTTATCAAATATTATTTCTTGAGTGTTATATATATAATTAAAAATGAATGCAAACTCTTAATATTTAACTAATACCAAATCATTAAATAATATATTAATTAGATTTTTAATAGATTTTTGTGTAATACTATTTTTGTGTAATACTATTCGATTATGTATATGTGCTTTTGAAAGATATAACATAAATTAGTCGGATAGTTTTCGCCTAACATACCTTTGCGTCATTTACTTTTTATAATTCATTAAAACATAACTTAAAAAAGAGATGAGCAGAGAAAACTTCATCCCTTAAAATTTGTTTTTTAAATGACCAATCTTTGTTGACAAAAAAAAAAAAAAAAAAAACCAATCTTTCTTAGGAGTATTTTTCAACGCCATAAAGTATTTTTAATCACCGCTCATCGATCTATCATTTGACAAATTCAGTAAATTCATTCCTAGCAAGAAAATGGGTCGCACAAAAAGAGAGAGATAGTAAAAAACAAGGCCGGTCAATGCGGAGCAAAGACTCGTCAGATGTTCAGACTGATGCAAACCAGACCAACTCTCTGTTTTGAGTTTCCTATTTTTTAGTTTCAATCAATCACTCAACTTCTCACGCGTCATCACCGGGTGTGTAGTTTTCACGCACTTCGGTTTTTCCTTTTTTTCTGTCTTTGTCGTCTATATGCGATTATGCGTATTCTGCACACGCTTCATGTACAAACCAAACGCAAGTCATTATTGATGACAAAACCATGCTAGGTCTTCTTACACATGAGCACGTGCGCACGTGACTCTTAAATCTCTTCTTCCTATATATTCTCTTTGTCGTGCCTTCGCCCTTAATCTGCGTGCGTGTCATACATATGAGTAAAATGAATATTGGTCCTAAATCAAATCCCAAGTTTGACGACAGCTAAAATAAAAGCTTTACTCTTCAGGCTTTGAAAAGAACCAAAATGTACTTTTAATAGTTTTAAAATCGTTGAATAGTTGTTTATTTTTAAAAAAATTGAAAATTGATCAGTATCACTGTATTTATATACACAACATTTTATAATTTTTAGCGAGCAAAAATGTTGTGTGGTTGCAAGTTTAATCATAACAGCAACAGATTATCCACTCCAAAAACCATATGATTATTTCTCTTTCAGAAAAGCAAGATTAATTAATTATATTAATCAGCTGTTGATAATTGGATTCCATTAAAGGAAATATAAAGCGGATTAAAATGATTTCATTATGAAGATATTTCACGTATCTTTGACTTTCTTGGCCTAAGAGATAAAAACTTTTTCATGCAAAGAAACTTTAACCTTGAGTTCAATTGGTTATCAATATTTAATCATATATTATTTTTTTGTAAACTATACCAAACCCCAAAAAATTCGTATCTTGTTGCCACAAGATTAAAGATTATACTAACAAAGTGGTCAGAACTAAAATAACACAATATCATGTTGGTTTTGGAAATCAGATAAATAGTTTAATTTAAAATTTTAAAATTAGAACATAAAAGAGTATCCATGGTCTGAAGCTTGAGCAAAAGTAAGAAAGAAGAACAAAAAGTTCAGTGAAAGGAGAAACATAATACATACATAATAATACACATCGACATATTTATATAGATGGTGGGCTCGGAACCTCATCACCATCATCATCAACAACATCATCAAAACCATCAGCAGCAGCAGCAACAAAGGAGCAAAGAAGCTTTGGGGATGGTGGCTCTACACGAAGCCCTAAGAACCGTTTGTCTCAACACCGACTGGACTTATTCTGTCTTCTGGTCCATCCGTCCCCGTCCGTACGTATCTCTCTATCTGCTGCTCACTTTCTTCTCTTCTCTTCTCTCTCTCTAACGATGTCGTTTTGCTCCTCAGGAGAGTTCGAGGCGGTGGCAACGGCTGCAAGGTCGGCGACGACAATGGAAGCTTGTAAGTTACACTTGTTATAGTTTTATTTACATTAGTCAATGGTAAAGACTTAGGTTACTTTAGTTTTAGTCTTTTTGAAGCATGACAAAAATTAGGTCAACTTTTCCACTTGTGGTTTATCGTATTTAGTGGCCAGAAGCTCTCCTCGCAAACCTATTATCCGACAAGAAACTAGATAAGACCATCATTAATATAGGCTCGAGTTAAAAAACATCCGAAAGTTGCTGCATCAAGATTTAATGCAGACATGATAACATAGTTATGTTTACCAAAAACACAGTTATGTTTTGCGACTGTATCTACCTTTTCTAGTTATGTTGGCTACCTTTTCTTAAGTTTTTTTTTTTTGGTATGAGCCTTCTCTTACTTTTTAGATACGATCTCTTAAACTAGAAAAAAAAAGAGATTGATCTGCAGAAAAGACATCATCTGTAGGTTATATAAAACGAGGACGATATTGTCTAATAACATAGTTTCTCTCAATTTTCAAAAAAATCGTTAGGCGGTAATAATAATTAGTTTATTGGAAATTATTGATTAGGCGGATGTCTATTGTACCGATCTTGTAAACGCATCATAAACCCGATTAAGAAAAATAGCTTTTAGACCCGATTTGCCTCATAAGCTCCACCTAAACCGATTTTGAGAACACTAGTTTCTCTAAATGAATTAAATACATGACTAATATGATCAGTACATGTACATGTACATGCTTGATGTATATTGAAGTATTGATATGTGGGGTTGCAGGATGCTGATGTGGGAAGATGGATACTGCAGAGGAAGAGGAGGATCAGGAGATTGCTATGGAGAGATGGAAGGAGAAGATCCAGTTCGTAAATCTTTCAGCAAAATGTCAATCCAGTTATATAATTATGGCGAAGGGTGGGTATTTGGTAGGTCCTTAATTACATTATTGGCTGTGTGAATGTACAAAACTCTTGACCTTATCACAGCAAATTTACCAAATGTAGAAACTATTTATCTTCCCTTTTGTTGGCTAACAGGTTAATGGGGAAGGTTGCTTCTGATAAATGCCACAAATGGGTTTTCAAGGAACAAACCGAATCAGAATCTAATGCCTCCAGTTACTGGCAAAGCTCCTTTGATGCTGTAAGTAAATGAGTGAACATTTATGTATGATTAAGACTTGGATATGTAGATTTGTAACCCTAGAGATATCCATCTCTAAAAATATGCAGATTCCTTCAGAGTGGAATGATCAGTTTGAATCTGGTATTCAGGTAAGATAAAGTAATAATCGTATAGTGTTGTTATTTGGTTTCTTGTTTCCCAAGTAATCTTTTTGATGTTTCTGATTGCACATTCAGACCATAGCTGTTATTCAAGCTGGACATGGACTTCTACAACTCGGTTCTTGCAAGATTGTAAGTAATTCACAATAAATTAACATTCTTACTTGAGATCTTTCGGTTTTGTTCTCTAAACCGGCCGAATTTTAATCAGATACCTGAAGATTTGCACTTTGTACTTCGGATGAGGCACACTTTTGAATCACTCGGTTACCAATCCGGTTTTTACCTCTCTCAGCTCTTCTCCTCAAACCGCAGCCCTTCGTCTTCAAACACATCCCTCATGGGCTCGAACCACCCTATACTTCCTCCGCAGACTCAACAACTGCAACCCTCTCAGCTTCCTCTCTACAACTGGAGTAGTGGTTCGAGCCAACGACCGATGATGGCTCAATCCTCTTTGCCTACCTACCAGCCTCACATGCCTTTCCCTGTGATGCCGCATGCAAACAAAGAACCAGACTCCGACGTGAAATGGCCCACAGGGCTATCTTTCTTCAATGCATTGACTAACAACGTCAACGCTAAGCTTCTGTTTGATTCGGAGGGTTTAGGTGACAAACCAGAGCATCAGAGCCACCAGGACCAGAGCCAGGAACAGAGCAACGCTGAGAGTCATGCGAATCCGAGTGAGTTCTTGAGCCTTGATAGTCACCACCGAAACATGAGTTACTTGGAGTAATATGACATTTTCGTGTATGACTCTCGTGTGGAACTTAGTTTGCTTCTTTTATATGTCTTTTGTTTGTTGTTTTGATGGTTTTGTCATGACTTGTGTTGAACATAGTTGTTTACTCTCTCTTGTTTCGATCAATCTACTCTTTTATTTAGTTATTTTCTGTCATCAGATTACATTTTTATTTCTTGAAAGCTTTCTTGACCGTTTTTCAAGTGATAACAATTTCAATTTCTAAAGTTGTATATGATTTTAAAGCACCTTTTTGTTAGAAAGTGTAACTTATAATTTACACTTATAGATATATTCTTATAGTTTACAAATACGTAAAGATAGATTGTAGTTTTGTTTAAAAATTATAATTAGTGTTATAACAAACCAAAGTATTAGATACACAATCTTGAAAAACCACAATCCCAATATATAGATTTTAATTCTGAACATTCAATTTACTTTGCTTCCCATGAACACGTTATAATTTCACAAGTCTTTCTCATGCTATCCCTCCAATGCATGGCACTCTCTACAAGCAAAAATCGCTGCCATTAAAATTCTTCTCCACCACTTCATCACCCTACTCCCTCTTCTCTCTTCCGCTTTCTTCCTAATCCTCGCCGCCTTCTTCTTCTTGCGGCCACCAACTCTTATTCCTCCACTTCTTTTCACCGGTGCAGGAGTTATATACTGCCACCTCTGTGATGAATACGACCTGTATAGAGACGCTTTCACCATATTCGTCGTATTTACGGTTTCGCCGTATATACTAGTCGTAGGCTTCAAATCCAAAGGCCTGTGGTTTATGGTACTGATGTTGTTACCGTTGAAACTGCTCGTTCTTGGAGAGTAATTAGAAGTTGAACTGCTATTACTACTACTACCGAAACTACTCCGGCTGTTCGTGCTAGTGCTCCGGGAGATGTGTTCGCTGGTTGTACGTGAGATTGACCACCTGGTGGTATTGTTCGGTGCTGGAAAAACGTGTGGCAAGAGACGGCCGTTGAAGAAGAGGTGATCGGCGGGAGAATTTTCAGAGTCTTGTGATGGAGATGATGGAGTCAAAGATCCGAACTCAAACTCCGGCGGCTTCTCGCTGGAGTTTATCATGGCTCTCCCGTGATTCTCCGTTATGGTGTGTGTATGATGTATGTGGTCGTGTGCTTGTTTAAATAGAGGGGAAGACCCACGTGGCAAAAGGGGTGCATGTAGTGTGAGAATCATATGATATTGCCAGGTCAGCGTTTGAATACAAGTAGCAAAGTCAAGGGATGGTGTTTGTAATGATCTTGTCTAGGTCTGTCGACCACATCACGGATAAATTAAAGCCTGAACGCTATATTTTAAGTTTTCATCGATGCTAGATTTGAAGTGTCGAACCACGTTAATTACCGACAAAAAAGTAACGATCAACATTTCCATTTGTTTATGTATCAGTTTATTTACTAAAGTTATTAACTATACGTCGTATAATTGTTTTTAATTGATAACTTTATAACTTATAAGCTCACTCACATGTTTTAGGGAGCGGACACAAGTCTCCCAAAGACACGCTTGGGGTTAAAGCAAAAGCAATAGTGGCTTTGTGCAACCTTATGAAATTAACTCATTATCATCAAACTATTAGCGTAAAGAAAAGAAAAGAAAAGATTCTCTGTTGGTAACATAACAAGATAAACCATTTAAAAATTGCAGAGATTAATAAGTTATCCGATAGGATTTAAAGACAAGAAGAAGAAACTAAAAGAACACATATAAACGACAAAGAGCTCGCACTGTGGCTTTTGTCTCCCATTAGCCAATTATTTAGTCTTCTCTTTACTCCTTTAAAGACACCATGGCCTAATTAAAGAACAGTACCTGTCATCATTAATCTCAGTGCTAATCATATTTTATGGAATCTATACTCACTCACTAGTGATTATTCTCTTATATTTAAAACTATAGGCTATATTTTATTGATATAAATGTGAAAGTAAAGCCCATTCTAACATTGGGCTTTTATCAGCCCATTTAGAGATATTTTTCTGCCGTTGATGTATTAAAGAAAGAAGGAAAAGTAATACGTGGCGCGAAGACGTCAATAATAGCCGCAAACAAAGCGGCGAAGAAAGCTGACATGCAACTGCAACAAAAAACAGCTATCGTGTCATCTTCCCAACAGCTCTTAACTCTTTCACCCTTTTATCTCTCTCTCTTACGCTCGCAAAACAAGATAGTTTCGCCTGTTCTTTGCACATTACATTATTACATATAATATAAAATCGTGTTTCCATATTCGAGCCATGGCCGGTAAGGAAATTTTCCACAAGATGAAGGAATCCGTCAAGGTATTGTTTTCATTTTTTTTCTCTTTCATGTCACTTCGAGATTTCGATAAATATTAGCCATTATATATATTTGAGTAGATACTTCTTCTTGGATCATGTCACATGATGGTTTTGGTATAGAACGTAGCATGTAACACTATCCGTTATATAGATAGGCTTGTTGGAAGGAATCTATTTTGGTCTACATGACGTCGAGGTCGAGTTAGGTTCTTGATCCCCTTACGACACTATAAGTGATAGCAGTAGAAACAATATGTCTGTACTAATATATGAAACGTCGCCTCTGTTATTACCTATAGGAGAAAGTTGGGCTTGGTGCATCTGATTCTTCTGCAGATTCAGGGAAAGGCAAGAGCAAGATGTCGAAGCAGATCACGCATGGTTTCCACTTGGTCAAAGGGAAAGCCTTCCACGAGATGGAAGATTACGTTGTTGCCAAATTCAAAGAAGTTGACGACAACGAGCTTGGCCTTTTCGCTATCTTCGATGGCCACCTTAGCCACGAGATCCCTGACTACTTGTGCTCCCATTTGTTTGACAACATTTTGAATGAGGTAACGCATTGAGAGTTTACTCTTAAGTCTCGTTTCAAAATGGACTTATGTTCTTGTTTTTTTAACGAGGTAGCCAAATTTCTGGCAAGAACCAGAGAAAGCGATCAAGAAAGCTTATTATATAACGGACACGACGATTCTAGACAAGGCATCTGACTTGGGGAAAGGCGGTTCCACTGCTGTCACTGCGATATTAATCAATTGCCAGAAGCTGGTGGTTGCTAACGTTGGCGACTCTCGTGCTGTTCTTAGCAAAGGCGGTGTTGCCAAGCCACTCTCAGTTGATCACGAGCCTAACATGGAGAAGGATGAGATAGAGAACAGAGGAGGATTCGTTTCAAACTTCCCTGGTATCTAATTCATATGTTAAGTATGTTATGATCTTCATGTTGATGATGTGTATGCTTGTGTTATCAGGGGACGTTCCTAGAGTTGATGGTCAACTGGCTGTGGCAAGGGCCTTTGGTGATAAGAGTTTGAAGATGCATTTGAGTTCAGAACCATACGTCACCGTGGAGATCATTGACGACGATGCAGAGTTTCTTATCCTAGCAAGTGATGGGCTTTGGAAGGTTTTAGTTTTATCTTAATCAACTCTCAACACTCAACACTTGTTTGGTTTAAGCTTATTATTCAAAAAAATCTTATAGGTCATGTCGAACCAAGAAGCGGTTGATTCGATTAAGGGAATAAAAGATGCAAAATCTGCAGCAAAGCACCTCTCAGAGGAAGCTGTTGCAAGAAAAAGCTCAGATGATATCTCAGTGGTTGTCGTTAAATTTCAGTGAGCTCGGTTTAAGGTTAGTCGTAAAAGAACACATCATAATCATTTATTGAAGCATATAAGACTACTACGAAACATAATTAGACAATACAAGAGTATGATAAGGTCTTATACATTTGTGGATAGGCATCCTTTACATGATTACATAAAGGTTACTAGAGTTTTGTAGTTATATAGAGGTGTAGGAGATAATACCACATGGTTAGATGCCATTATTTGGATAACAAGAGAACGTACACATAGAACATAAGTAGATGACAGAAGAGAGAGAGCGTTTGGGTGAGTTGATATTGTTTTATCTGATCTGTGGTCGCTTGAATGGTGAGTTAGTCATAGGAAGTTTCATGTCTATCCTGTTTCTTTCTTGAGTCTGTGTCAAGCTAACCCCTCTCCGGCCTGACCCTTCTCCGAAGCTGTCACCAGATATCTTCCTCCTCCTCTCGTTGTGTCCAGCTAAGCGCCTCCTGCAACTTCTTTTAGTTTCATCAAACTCTGCTAGCTCATGGAACCTGCACAAACCCACCCCTAAACAATCAATTTAAAAGAGATTTCTTCTATATTTGAAGGGAAAAATGGTTACCTGCTGCATTGTTGACAAAAACGTTGCTTGACTCCAGCAACAGTTGCAGAAGAGGCCTTTGCATGAACCTCACAGACTTTGTGTCTGCGGTAATACTGCTTGGCCTCACTTAAGTTAGCAGTGCACCTATCGACCAGGCACAGCCGCAAGGGAACACGTTCTGTGTTAGGACCTCTAGCTCTCTCCATCACTCTCTTCCTTTTGTCTTCATCTCCAGTATCATCCTCCTCTCCATCCATGCTATTCTCCGTTTCTTCTTCAGCAAGGCTGGTGGCTATAGCCTTGTCTTTCAAGTAACCCCAGCGTTGTGATCTCTGACCCTCCATTTCTGGTAAAGCTAGGTGGTGGTGAAACTATGGTATAGAGTCTATAGACTAAGCAGTGTGGATGTATGGGCTTGGGGTTTAGAATGAATGTGTGTGTTGAAGTGTTTAAAAAGAGGAAGAAAAGACGAGAGATGGACCACTGTGTCCTTATATGCTTCCCTGGTGGAATAAGTACTTGATTACAGTGATGTGCTTACTTCCTTCCCCAAAGAAAGAAATAGAGAGTTAAAAGGGCTGGAAATGTTGTTATCACTGGTGCATAGGCCTTGTGTGGTTTTCGTTTGCTCTGAATAAATGAATAGTTGGTACAAAGCTATCTCTATTGTACTTCGCTTCTTTTATTTGACTTTTTTTTTAAATTCGAATCCTTATTCAAAATGGGGACCCTTTTCTTGTAAGATAACATTGATGTCCTGCTGCTAATGAAGGATGATACCTTATTGACTAGAACATATAGTACATAGAAGAGCTGGAAATCATAAGCAGACAAAAGATCCTAATAAATGGTGACATACTTCGTGGATGTAGACTATTGGATTAATCTGCTTGCAACCCTAGTGTTGTTTGGACCCATCTAGACAAGGCATTTAAGGTTAGCTTAGGACTAGAGGAAAATTGGTTTTGCTCAGGTTAAACATGTATCTGTCTTATATCTTTCTGTTACATGCTGGTTTGTGTTAACTTGCCTTGTCTGTGGTATTTGATGTTGGCAGCATGAATATTATGTGTGTTCTGGACCATAGCATATGAATGTATTTAGTTGATGCTTGCACACTTTTTATTTCTTTCGAGTGTTAGGCATTTATCGTTATTACCTACAAAGATTCTATATTGTGGGAGTGTAAATAAGTGATGTCAGTTTAGATAGGAGGTCAATGCAAACGACACTTGGAACTTGGAACAATTCTTGATAGAGAACTGTGATGTTTAAGGTTTAAAGTTTAGCTGCTCAAAAGAGATTTTCTTCACATAATTATTTGATCATAAAAGTGACAAAATCCTTTTTATTTTTTTTTCCTTACCTTACCTTGTTTTGTTTTTTTACCTCTGCAGATTGCATTGATCATTAGTCTTACTGGTCACTGAAACAAGTAAAGAGTATTTGGGTTTGGACCAGCTAAAGAATCAAAACATGAAACAAAGCATGGGCGTTTCCTCCTCTGTAAAATGCAATCATCACCACTTTTATTTACTCTTTCTTTTTTCTTTTGCAAACTGTGTGACTTCTCTGTCTGTTTCTTTGTGGGAATAAAAATCAACAGTTGAGGCTTTCTATGCTTCTCTTTGTATTGTAACTTTTTATTTACTATGCATTAAATCAGTGTACGAAACAGAAATAGTTAAAAAGAGGAGTGGGTAGTGAAAGAGACAAGACATAAAAGGTTTCACATGCTAAACTGTACTCATGTCTTGAATCTATCATCTGTGACTTAAAGCTTTTGGGAGTTTGCAAAGTTGCACATAACAAAATAGATTTTTGTCCCTTTTCTTTCTCACATCTCTCTTTTGTTTTCTCCTCCTCTTCAAAAATAAACATGTTTTAGCACACACTCAAAGAATATGATTATATAGGTGAACTATATAGTTTTGGCTAACGCTTTGTAAGCTATTTTGTGAGCGAGAAGTGATTCTTTTGAAATGTTTGGCAGAACAAAGTGAGCAAAGGGTCGAATATGATAAGTTAATGCTCGTCTCTATCTGCTCGGTTTCAAATTCAAGTTTTGGCCCCTACAAAGGAAAGATATTTCCTAAAATCGAACCTTAGAAAAAAATAAGATGCTATCATATTAATCCAAGAAGTGGAGAATATTTCATTCTCAGCCATGGCGAATTTATCTAGTTTCGCATTTTGTCACTTCAACGTTGGGAAATAAAATGCAAGTAGCTATCGGTTAAGCCACTACTAAAACACTAGATATCAGAGATGCCTCATTTCGTTTTCGGTTCCACTTGTCTCCTACATAGCAAATAGAATAGTTCTGTTTATTTGTCATAGATGCCAAAGCTTAGATATGATAGTATCAAAGATTTAACATAGAAATTAGAAAATACGAAACACATGAAAACTACTTGCAGATAATATTTATTAAAATCTCCTGTTGTAATATAACAAAAAAAAAATACAATCTGTCTAGTGTCTTGTAGATTTTTAATATATGAAAGCAAGATAATGATATTTCACATGATCGGTTTTTACGAAAAAAATAAAAGTGCTAGTTTGAGTAAATAGTACACAACTTGTTACCGATCTGTCTGTAACGCGTTATAGCGATGTTGAACCTAGGGGAATTTGTCTCTCCATTTACGGGAATCTGTTACTCCATTTATGCGATCCAGCTGTGTTAAGAGACTCAACCCCACAACCAATCACTTTAGGGTTCAGACATTTGTCAATTTACATACACTTACTTATGGAATCACTGCTCTGCTTGCATGCATCCACCCCATGTTCTTGTTATCCTTTTATGAATAAAATGAAAATATTATGTTTTAAATTTTGTATACATGCATGCAGTTTTTTAAGATATGCCTTGCAAAATACTAGTTCAAACTTCAAAACAATTGTTATTTTCCCACTTTAACTGATAAAAAACAAAATGTAAACATTCTAGCAACATTCTTAAACTTTCCAAGTGCAACATTTTACTGAAACAAACAACAATGATAAAAAAAAGAAGACAATAAATAAGCAGCCAAACACATTCTCTCACGGTGACTTATTTTCACCGTCGGTTTGCTGATGTAGTTCCTCCACACCCCTATACTCCGTCGTATCAACAGGCTGGCTCACATCCTTCAACTCCACCGCGACCTTGTCCTCTTGAATCCTATCGCCGGTGTCATCATCTCCGGCAACGGCTTCGCTTATGTTCTGTCCCGTTTCCTTGGCCGCTTTCCAGGCCCCGTCCATGGCATCCTTCATGTTATCTCCTGCGTTCAAGGCTGCATCCGTCGCTTTCTTCACCCCTTCCTTTGCCTTATCTGACACGTAACTCGCTGTGGACCTATCGTCGTGACGGTCTCTCATGCTCTATAAAAAAAATCCCTAGTCGATTAGCCTTAACTAAAATATCAATGACAGTTATAACGAGAAATAAAAAATGACACATTATTAGATAACAATGTGAAAACTCAAAATGACACTAGCTGTGGACTTACCTCGGTTTGCCTAAATGCGGTGAAGAGGCGGTCGAACCGGGTGGTAGCGTGTCGGAGGACATAACCGGAGACATCTCCGCCATGAGTTTTTGAAATGGTCACGGTCACGAGTCTCTTAATCGACAACCTAATCGGCATAGTTACTTTTCTTGTTTACTTGGTTACACCTAACCCGTGATCTCAACTGCTTTATGAAGTACTTAGCGAAGATCCAAAGCTTGCGGAACGGTGGAGGACTGGGCCAACGACACGTGAACAAACGTACGACACGTTCCTAGTTGATATGTCGTGTATCGACACGTGCTCATAACGTCACTCACTAAATAGTATACTAATCAATCTTATTGGGCCATACTAATTCGGCCCATTAGAGCTCTTACGAAAATCGAAGCTGCCAAAGTTTATCTCTTTCATTGGAATTCGCAGAGAGACTGACTACCTTACGATCGCCGGAGAAAATGGCGGAGATAAAGTGCGTCGGAGTAGTGGGTGCTGGTCAGATGGGTTCAGGAATCGCGCAGCTCGCCGCCACGAACGGCCTCGACGTTTGGATCATGGACGCTGATCGTGATGCGCTCTCTCGAGCCACCGCAGCTATCTCCTCCTCCGTCAATCGATTCGTCTCCAAAGGCCTTCTCTCCAAGGCAAGATCTTTATCGTAATTCCTTAAAAGAATAAACTTTCCTCCTTGGAGTCTACAATTATACAGGATGCTCTGTTCTTGTTATTTTCCGATAAAGTTTGTTGCTTTATTGATTTAGATCACGCGTATAGCTTCTTAGACAACTTCACGATCTTGTGGAGACGCTGTAGTGTTCAGACAAGAGTGTATTTCAGGATAAAGGACAGTTAAAACGGTCTGAGTGATTTGTGCATTGCAGGAAGCGGGTGATGATGCTATGCGTCGTCTACGTTTAACATCAAACCTCCAAGATCTGCGTTCTGCTGATATCATCATCGAAGCCATTTTGGAGTCCGAAGACATTAAGAAGAAGCTGTTCAAGGAGTTAGATGGTATAGCCAAGAGTTCTGCGATTCTAGCTTCTAACACAAGTTCCATCTCCATCACTCGTCTTGCTTCCGCAACTCAAAGACCTACCCAGGTTACAAGACTCTTATTACATCTTCTGCTCGTCTATATATTGTTCATAAAGTGTGTGTTCTTCTTCGTCTATAGGTCATTGGAATGCACTTTATGAACCCTCCTCCAATAATGAAACTGGTTGAGATCATTCGCGGCGCTGATACCTCACAAGAGACGTTTATTGCTACAAAAGCTCTAGCTGAAAGGTTTGGGAAGACAACAGTGTGCTCACAAGACTACGCGGGCTTCATCGTGAACAGGATCCTCATGCCGATGATCAATGAAGCGTTCCACACACTTTACACCGGGGTGGCTACTAAGGAGGACATTGACAGCGGGATGAAACACGGCACAAACCAACCGATGGGGCCTCTGGAGTTAGCGGACTTGATCGGTCTAGACGTGTGCTTGTCGATAATGAAAGTGCTGCATCAGGGACTTGGGGACTCTAAATACGCGCCGTGTCCTCTTCTTGTACAGTACGTTGATGCTGGAAGATTAGGAAGAAAACGAGGAGTAGGAGTGTATGACTACCGTAAGAAGGCTGGTACTCCATCTCCTCGGCTCTGATAAAACGAAAAAATCAAAATCAATAATAGAGAAGGATGATGAAGATACATTTGGCAACAGTAAATGCTTTGTCGATTGTGTTTGGTTTCTTTCTTTGTTCCTTGGCCTATATGAAGTTATGGGTCAGTATAAGCAAACTCCCTCTGTTTGTAATCTGGATACTCGATGTTACCTTTGACAATTTAATAAGTGATAAACTTTTGTAAATTGTTTACGTAAAATATTTCAACTAGTAAAGTAGTAATCAACTTATTATCGATGACGAAGGTATTCAAGAGATAATGAAGAAAATCATCACATGATAACATATATAAGTTGATGATGCAACGTATTACTAGTCAAATAGCTACAGACAAATCTCTGTTGACAAAACAAAAATAGCAAAAAAAAACTTTACATTAATGTATATTTACTAATTACTATCTTAATCTATAAACTTGAATGGTTACTCCGAGTTTTAATATTCCTTTCGTTTTGCTAAGTTAGATGTTTTAGAAAAAAAAAATTATTTCACAAAATAGATTTTTTTGTATTTTCTATAAAAAATTATGATTTTCAAAAAAATTAAATGATTTTATTAATTTATTATTGATTAAAAATTATTAAAATTTGAAAATTACGATATATTTATTATAATTATTTAATGAATTTTCTTAATATACGGAAAAACTCAAAAATTTATTTTTCTGAAACAGAGAAAATAATAAATTGTCAAATTATTAATTATATTTTTCATTTTAATATGAAATATCTTTTATCTTATTTGTAAATTGTGCTTATGTTTTAAATATTGGCGAGCATCTTCTTATCTTTGACTTCTCATATTCTTCATTTTCTTTATTTAAAATTTTTTAATTGACATATTTTTGGTAACATAGTAAAAACAAAGCAAGATTAAAAAGCAGAGTTAAAAAAAAAAGAAAATAACAGTGGCAGTAAATTTTATGAACATTCTCTCTCTCCTCAAGAAGTTGAAGTATCCGGTGAAGCTGCCGATACTCTCGGAGAAGTAACAGGAAACAGCGGCAAAAGCTGCGGCTCCGATTCCCTCGGAGTTGAAATAGGCGACCTATGCAAGTAATACCCTTTCTCCGAGATCGCTCTCTCTTCCTCCGACAATGGTGACATCCTGTCGAAAGGGTCACCGTCGTTCCCGTCGCCACCGTGTTTCAGCGGCGTCACGGGGCTGTTCAGTGCTAGCTTCGGGAAGTCAAGACAGCTAGGCGACAGAATCTCTTGATTCCTCGGCGAGAATCTTGGACTTCCGGCACCGTTCCCGCCGCCGATCATGAGTGTGTTAATCATGAGGCTGTTCTTGAGGCTGTTGCTGTTCGATCTCCTCTCGTATAGTTTGTTTCCCGTGTGTTTCTTCGGCTGCGTCGTTTTGACCGGTGGAATCACGAAAGTACTCTTGCCGGAAGGAGAGGGAGGAGGACGCGGCGAGTCTGGGGATCTCGGGGAGGAGGTGCCGGTTAGCATCTGGACGACTTGTTTGAAAGTGGAAGTGTCTGCTTGAACGAAAGTTGTTGGGTAATGATCAGATCTGGTGATGATGTGGTGATGTAAAGATCCATTGATGATGGAAGAGGAAGCTGATGATGAAGTAGTGGAAGACGGGTTTGGTTTTGTTGTGGTCTCCATAGATGTTTATTGAACTTTTTAGAAGTTCACCAAAGTCTATATGTAACTAGAAGTCTTCTGTGTGAGTTTGAGTGAAAGAGAAGATGATGATGAAACTAAAAAATGGAGAGTCTCCTCTTGAGGTTTTGGGATTATAAAAGAAGTTGGATTGGTTGTTTTTATTTAATTTGGAATCTTTCTTTATGATAAATAAAACTATTGCAATTAAAAAAAATATAGACAAATGAAAGTTGACATGAGGATTTGTGCCCAGGGGAATCAAAATATGTTTTATTAGGCAGTTTTTAAATTCTTACTTTGAATTTGTCTGCCATAGACTAGAGTGCATAAAGGAAATAAATTTGTAGATTAAATGAAAGAAGTGAACTTTGTCTTTATTAGCCCCTAACATTAAAATTTTACACATTATTAAGAGAGTGCTCGCATAATTGATATAGATTATTCGAAATCCAAAACTTTATGCAACAACAAATTATATTTGATATATCAAGAAAAAAAGAGTGACAAAAAGTTGACAACATAAATGCCTTTTCCTTTTCCAAAAAAAAAAAGAGAGATATTCATTCATAATGTTCCTCTCCGCTGACGTAATAATCAAAGTTATATCTTTATATGCATGCCATACATGATACAGATATGAATATATAGGACTATCGTATCTAGGAAATGTTTCACATGCCAATCAAAGTAGTACACATACACCTATATTGTGTTTGCACATAATGTATGCGTGTGAGTGTGACATCGACGTATCAAATTTTTATTTGTGATTACAAATGAAAGAAACTTCAAGTTCTTTCTCTTAGTGGACTATCTATATGTGTGCGATATTGCATACTTTTTCAACTAAAAATTCTGGTAGATATATAAGCCCATGATACAGTCACAAGAAAAGATAGAGATAGCATAAGTGATAATAAAATAAATAATGAACTAGTCGACGTTTGAATAACGTACATAAATATAGACGGCACAATTATTTGGATTTTGTTTTCTTCCTCTACGACTCGTTCACATAAGTAGACTTTTGGCTAAATTTAGAGAAAATTTCTTGTTCATTTCAATTAGAATCAGTCTACTCAACATTTCTTTCCTAATTCTAACAAAAATATTTTGTGCAAGTTTCAATTTTTTTTTTTTTCCCTTCTGATTTTTATTGATGAAACTGAAAAAACATACAAGATGAAATCCAAATGCCAGCGGATACGACTTAAAATCCCTGAAATCCCTGGAAACATAGCCCACAACAGGGGATCGCAAACCCAAACAAGTGAACAACGGGTGACATACAACAACTACTAAGATCACTAGATTAATCTTCACTCTTACATCCAAACCCGTGAACAATCCTTGGTAGTGAGAATAGAGATGATACCTATTGGCTTTGATCAGCCGGATCTCTTCCGAGAGCCAGACAAGAGAGAGTAAGCGATGCAATGGCCTTCACAACTACGACACCAGACCAAACTTACATGAACCTTCAGTTCCATGAACCAAGCCAGAACCACAATGTCTAACACCAAAAACCAACTCAAGAAGCAAACAAACGCCTTACACTAAAGCTCCCTTCTCAACTGAACCTTCATCGGAAAATCTAAAGGCCTCAACCTCTTTATAATGCTTCAACTAACAGAAGCCACCGAGGACGAGAGAGGCAAATGACAATCCGGTAGACACACTTATTCAAAGGACAGGAGAAGAGCTCATAACAGAGAGATGGAGGCGACCAGAACCATGAATCTTCTCTTCTCAAAGGTGTTAGACCTGCTCTGCTCACCACACACCACTACACCGTCAACACATGACCGCACCATCAACACACCACCGCTTAAACCGTTGCTGAAACAAAAACCAAGAGGACAAACACTAAAACCCAACAAGAACGCCTCAGATTTTCAACCTCTCTGACAAGGAACATACGACAGATGGGATAAAAAGATGAAGCACAAGCCAAGACGAAGCAAACGAACAAGGCTGACACAAAACATGACCATCTGCACCAGAAATCTAAAAGGGAAACAACTCAAGATCTGTAGATCTAACAGATTCAAACCCCAAAATTTCTAGATCTGTTAACAGACAAAAAGGAGATGATGAGAGAGGTGAAGAGAAAACGAAATACAAGAGGACGAGTCACTCCGGTGGCGGCGAGGAGCGCCCACCACCGGAGAAAGCAACGAAAGGCTGGCTGCGCAAGTTTCAATTTAGACTGGCCTTTTTATAGAAACGGAGGAAAAAGAAAGATGCGACAGGCGTGCATGTATTGAGCCGCAAACCCTAATGATAATATATAAATTAAAAGTCACCTGACCGTCGGGACACTTGTAATGCCAAAGATTGGTTTGTTTCCCTTGGTTGAACGAGCTAATACTCCCATTAGTCTACTTCTACTACCTTTAATTAACCTTGGTTGGTTTGGCCGGTCCAAATTTAAAATATTAGTATATAATTGTCCATAAAAGCATAATATATGTTTATGGAAAATAGTAGTAGTACATACTGTGTTTGGGATAAACTTTAATTCGTAGAAGTACAGATGTTGCGATATACCGGTTTGGTTCATTTTCAATAAAGCTTTTTCTCTTCTCTAGTCTGCGTACTTAACTAATCAGTTTAAACGAGATTTGGGGTTATATTGATACATTCTTGGTTAATGTAGGCAAATCATGTTTCATCATAGCTGTGGTTGGAAGTCAATTGCAATAATTTGATGGTGGGACAAAGACTATTAATTAGTGATTATCTATGAAAGCGAGAAAGGAGCTCATGTAAATAACTAAACATTAAAGAAGATGATGTATCTTTACTGCCTAACCCACAGTCGGTTCCTACTTTCGTTCCTTTTACTTATTTTGGTTGCTAATGTGCTTTGGAATATATTCATACTACTTCAAATTGAATTTTGTACTATTAACTATATTTCATCCACCATTAACTGAAAAGGAAAAATTCAAAGTTTTCATGGTAAGCTAACGATGCTTATATTAGTGGCTAAGAAATGCTTTATTGTCATTATCACTAAGTAGTTAGATTCTACCTAATTAAGCATATTTTCAGGCTAGGTTAAACCATCCTCACATTATTATTCAAACCACATGTTCACGTACCTGAATTCTGCTGCAAAAGAATAACATCCAAGTTTGGTTATCAATATAAATGATTTGGATCTTCTTTTTGGGACTGATAGATGTTTGATGATATTTAACTAATAATTAACCAGCGTCCACAGCATAAAAAAGATCCAAACACAAGTGGCCACCACCAATTTTAATCGGCTGCAAGTCTTTGACAGTAAAGTTTTTTAAAAAGTCTTTATACACAAGTAAAACAATCGATAAAGTATATAGTTACTTTTTCCACACGAAAATACTAATGTAATGAAATAGAGGACACAAACGCGAACATGTTAAAAACTCAGAGCTCACAGTCGGATTTAAGTTTAACCCATGGCCAAGAGCTGCATAGGTTTCGTCAATTAAAGTTCAAACATCAAGAAATGAAAAGCGATTAAGCGTGTTAAAAACGATTAAGCAAAAAAAAAAAAGCTATTAAACAAAACAACTTCTTGCATATATACACTCATATTTAAAAGATATACGATTAAGCAATTTTTTGTATAAGCTTGGTTTCTTTGAAAGTGCAAGTTGTTTCATTTTAGGCCAATATAAACCCAGTAGGATATAAACCCAATGAAAAGTGGATGATAACCCCTCTATTTCTCTGTTATACTACTATTGATAATTAAATTCAGTGTGAAAATAATAAATAATTTGAGAGAACATGAGGCTGAAGCTATAGGCATAATAGACTGTCAGGTATAGGTTACAAGATATCATGTGCGTATTGTCTTGGAACAGTTTAACAGAGCACATCGTATATTTTTCTTTGAAATAACGAAAAATTCTTGATGTTTTAAGAGTTATTATTGATCGCATATGCTCGACGGAATGCACACTACACTGGCTCCTCGGAGGCCACCGGTCAACATTTAGCAACTAGTCAACGTAATGCTTCAAGTGAAGCAATGAATTTGTGGAAGTGAGAAGTGAACGACACGTTGACTGAAAACATTAGAATGTACTCTTGGTCGCGAACTTATGCAAGCAAGCTTAATGGGCATGTGACTCTGACCGAGTTTCGTGGCACATCTGCCATCACCAAACGTGAGAGGTTTGCATAGATTTCGGTGTGAGACAACTCATGCATGAACTGCTTGACTTCTCAAGTTCTCAGAACTACAGTAGAATGTCCTATAGTATTCTCTAAGTGAGAACTGAGAAAAGTAACTTGGAGAAAATGTGATGGTGTTGATTCCGTGACCAGATTTCTCCACGGTTAAGATTTTCTTCAAAACAAAAATTCTGCGATTATTTAAACCACACATGCTTCCATCAGAGAAGATTGACGATATTTTCTGACTAAAGACAATATTAATTAACCAATAAATGTGAAATGTTATGCCACAGTTATATGTTTGTGACTTGAGAAACATTAGCCATAGAAACTATCTTCTGCGGTTAAGAAATTCAATTAATCGTCATTACACAAAATATATATTTTCATAAGCTTATGTACCATTTTAAAAAATCATATTGATCAAGATGACAACTAATCTATTCTATTAAAATAGAAATCACCTCAATTTATGAGTAATTTTTATGTTGGATCTATCCTAAAAAGTCATATTTCATCTATCCTCTAATTATATCATTATTATGAGTTACTAAAACACTCCATATATTCGTACTATAATGACACCTAAGCCTACAATTTCGGTTTGGTTAACCAACATAGATTTTATTCATCGTTATTGAATTACAATCTGTCTCATGAAATGTGGTTAACCTGTAATACACAACCATCGAACCGAACATTTTTAAATATTCATCCGGTTTGGTCTAAACATTTAATAAACAAAACCTAATCATATTTTACCCGGTTTGGTCTGACCCTCCGTCGTGCTCTTGCCTCTTGGTCCTGCTCTGCTCCTCCGCCGTGAGTCCGTGACCGACTCTCCTCTCTCACCGCGAAATCACCAAGACAAGTTTCCATCGTCATTGAGTCGAAGCCATCCATCACGGGATTTCTCGTCCAGGCCTTCTCAACTCTCCTTCATGCTCTCAGCCATCACCATCGTCGGAATCAGCCTCAGACTCGGCGAAGAGAAAGCATCGTTCTCTCCAATGGTGGATTTGAGAATAATTTCCATTTGGCCCTTGAACCTTCGGATACTTTCAAACTGGCCCATACTTGCGATTTTACAGACACAACCTCCTGAATTAAACCCCATACTTTTAATGTTCCAATTTGGCCCTCCGTGTATTTGCAGAATGGTGCGTTGGCTTTTGCTTCTTTTCAGTTTAGCCCCAACGTCTTAAAATGTGAAGATTGACCCTCGAATTTCGCCCCAAACTACTTAAA
>NW_026014834.1:17500-20000 GCF_020379485.1 Brassica napus
AGTAGCCGAGGTTGGCAGGGTCTATAGGATTGAGACTTGGGATGAGATGCGAGCTAAGCTCCGTGCAAGGTATATTCCCTCATATTATCAGCGGGACTTACTAAAACGTTTTCGCAAGTTGTCTCAGGGTACTAGGTCCGTAGAGGAGTACTTTGAGGAGTTTGAGGCTCTCAAGAACAAGCTCA
This sequence comes from Brassica napus, assembly GCF_020379485.1. Lineage (NCBI taxonomy): Eukaryota > Viridiplantae > Streptophyta > Magnoliopsida > Brassicales > Brassicaceae > Brassica > Brassica napus. The sequence goes on from NW_026014834.1 coordinate 17,686, forward strand.
GGACGCGCGAGACCGAAGAGGTTATGATGGCTCAGTTCTTGGAAGGCCTTCAAGACCGCATTGCTCGCAAGGTGGAGAGGCAAACCTACGTCAACTTCAATGATCTCCTCCACTATGCCATCCAGGCCGAGCAGCACATTAAACGGAAGAACGCCTCTAGTGCCAGGAACAAGACGCCATGGGCTTCAACCGGACCAAGGGGTCTGAGAAGAACAAATCCATTGAAGTGGAAAACCGGTTCAAGAAGGGCCAAACCGACCAGTCCAAATCAGGTTCATCCGAACCAGGTAAGGGACAAGCACAAGCTCAAAGAACTCGTGATATTACTTGTTTCAAATGTCAGGGGAAGGGGCACTACGCTAGGGACTGTCCGAACAAGCGTGTCATGATCCTTAAGGCAGATGGCGAGTATGAGTCCCAAGACGAGGCCGATGTCGAGATGGCCGACTCAGGAGACGAGATAGTGGACTATGCTGAGACTGGTGAGCTACTGGTGGTCAGACGAGCTCTCAGTGCTCTCTTTGATCCAGAGACCGTCCAACGAGAAAACATCTTCCATACTAGATGTAGCGTGGAAGGCAAGGTATGTAGTCTAATTATTGATGGTGGCTCTTGCACTAACGTGGCCAGCAGGTACCTTGTTGAGAAGTTAGGGCTAGCAAAGTTGCCACACCCCAGGCCGTACAAGCTCAAGTGGCTCAATGATGAGACGGAGCTTAAAATCTCGGAGCAAGTTGTTGTTACCTTTTGTATTGGTAAGTACCAGGACCAGGTGAAGTGTGATGTGGTTCCTATGCAAGCCGGCCATCTACTGTTAGGGAGGCCTTGGCAGTTTGACAAGGAGACTATTCACCATGGGAGGACTAACATCTACAGCTTTACCCACAACAACAAGAAGCACAGCCTGGCTCCTCTCAGTCCACAAGAGGTGTACGAGATGCAGAGGGCCATGGATCAGTCTGGATTGTTTAGTAAAACTAACCTTTACATCTCTTCTAGTAAATTGATTAAATCATTGCATCAAGACACACAGGTGCTACTAATGGTTTTCAAGGAAGGTTGTTTTGCAGGTTTTGAGGCACCAGATTGTCCAGCTGAGATGCAAGGACTAATGGACCAGTACAAGGACGTGTTCCCTGAAGAGATACCAGCCGGCTTACCACCCCTCCGAGGCATCGAACATCAGATAGACTTTGTGCCAGGCGCCCCACTTCCAAACCGAGCCGCATACCGAGTCAATCCGGAGGAGGCTAAGGAGCTGGAGAGACAGGTCCAAGACCTCATGGACAAGGGATACATTCGAGAGAGTCTCAGCCCATGTGCAGTACCCGTCCTATTGGTGCCTAAGAAGGATGGAACGTGGCGTATGTGTGTTGATTGCCGAGCCATCAACAACATCACCATAAAATATCGGTACCCCATTCCTAGACTTGATGATATGTTAGATGAATTGAGTGGTTCCACCGTGTTTTCCAAGATTGATCTTAGGAGTGGCTATCACCAAGTTCGGATGAAGGAGGGAGACGAGTGGAAGACTGCTTTCAAGACCAAGCAAGGCTTGTATGAGTGGCTGGTGATGCCATTTGGTCTTACCAACGCCCCTAGTACCTTCATGAGGCTTATGAACGAGGTTCTAAGGCCTTACATTGGTAAATTTGTGGTTGTCTATTTTGATGACATATTGATCTATAGTCAGTGCTTATCCGATCACATTAGTCATGTAGAACAGGTTTTGAAGGCTCTCAGGCAGGAAGGACTCTTTGCCAATCTCAAGAAGTGTGTATTTTGCACTGACCAGTTAATATTTTTAGGCTTTGTTGTGAGTTCACAGGGTTTGAAGGTCGATGAGGAGAAGATCAAGGCCATCCAAGACTGGCCCACACCGACCACTATTGGGCAAGTCCGAAGTTTCCATGGCCTAGCCAGCTTCTATAGGCGGTTTGTCAAGGACTTCAGCACCATTGCCGCACCCATGACCTCAGTAATCAAGAAGAATGTATCCTTTGTTTGGGGCCCTGCCCAAGAGGAGTCTTTCAACAAGCTTAAATATAGTTTAACTCATGCACCCGTTCTTACACTCCCTGATTTTAATAAAACTTTTGAGATTGAGTGTGATGCATCAGGTACAGGCATTGGAGCTGTCCTCACTCAAGGGGGGCGACCAGTGGCATTCTTTAGTGAAAAACTGAGTGGAGCTGCCCTCAACTACCCAACCTATGACAAAGAGCTATACGCTCTAGTAAGGTCCCTTGAAACTTGGCAGCATTACCTATTGTCTAAGGAATTTGTTATTCATACAGATCATGAGACACTTA
>NW_026014834.1:35000-40000 GCF_020379485.1 Brassica napus
AGCAATGCACGCCGCATTGTCTTCATAGATGATCGTTGGTTCCTCCTTCCCTTGTCCCACGGCCAGACCACTCTCTTTTAAGACATGGCCGGTCATGTTCCTCAACCAAACAAGCTCTCGGCTTGCCTCATATATGGCTATGATCTCGGCATGATTGGATGATGTGGCCACTAAGGTTTGCTTAGTAGAACGCCAGCATATTGCGGCTCCACTATGTATGAATATATATCCCGTTTGAGATCTAGCCTGGTGTGGGTCTGATAAATACCCAGCATCTGCATATCCAACCAAGCTCTCTCCTGGCCGGTTGGTGTAGAACAATCCGAGATCCTTTGTCCCTTGCAGATATCTGAACAGATGTTTCACTCCGTTCCAGTGCCTTAAGGTTGGACATGATCCAAACCTTGATAGTAAGCTCACGGCAAAGCTTATGTCCGGTCTAGTATGACTAGCCAAGTACATTAAGGCCCCAATGGCACTTAGGTAAGGCACTTCCGGCCGAGTGCTTCCTCGTCCGGCTTCTTTGGTCCGAATGGGTCCTTCTCAAGGTCTAAGGACCTCACGACCATTGGACTTGACAGGGGATGAGCCTGGTCCATATTGAATTGCTTGAGTATCTTTTCCGTATATGTTTCTTGGTGCACAAGGATGCCATTCTCTTTATACTCAAACTGTAATCCCAAACAAAACTTAGTCTTCCCTAAGTCTTTCATCTCGAATTCTTTCTTTAGACATTCAACAGTTTGGGAAATCTCTCCAGAGGTTCCTATAATATTCAGGTCGTCCACATAGACAGACATGATCACGTAGCCCTTGCTGTCAAACTTCTTTATGAATATACATGGACTTATTGGATCATTCTTATAACCCTCTTTCACTAGGTACTCGGATAATCTATTGTACCACATCCGACCTGATTGCTTTAAACCATATAAGGCTTTGTTCAACTTTATGCAATGTTGTTCTCGAGAACCTTTCTTGTCTTTGAGCTCAATGCCCTCTGGAACTTTCATGTGTATCTCATTATCCAGTGGTCCGTATAGGTATGCAGTTACTACATCCATTAGGCGTAAGTCAATGTTTTCTTTCACTGCCAGACTGATTAGATACCTCAGTGTAGTTGCATCCACCACAGGGGAGTAAGTCTCCTCATAATCTATTCCAGGTCTTTGGGAGAATCCTTGTGCTACAAGCCGTGCTTTGTATCTCACTACCTCTCCTTTCTCGTTTCTCTTCCTTACAAAGACCCATTTGTATCCCACTGGTTTGACATCTCTTGGTGTCAATCTTATAGGGCCAAAAACGCCTCTCTTTCTCAATGATTCTAACTCCACGTTTATAGCTTCTTTCCATTTGATCCAATCTGATCTTAGCATGCATTCTTGTATGGACGTGGGTTCTAGATCCTCATCTTTATCCATGATCTCAAGTGCTACCTTGTATGCAAATAAATCATCAACGTTGATATCTTTTCTGTTCCATTGTTTCCTGGACATTACATGGTTTATAGAGATCTCTTGATTGTCCGGCTCTTCTGTCCCGTGAAGCCCAGCGTCCCGGACCTCACTTTGAGGAACGGCCGGATCATCGGGTGTGGCCGGTACGCATGGCTCGGCCGTTCTGGTCGGCTCGACCGGTCCATCTATGTCCTGGACGGTTTCTTTGATGCTCTCGGATCCAGCACCTCTCTTGGACTTCCGAGGCTGTTTGTCTTTGGAACCAATAGGTCTACCACGTTTTAAACGTTGCTTAGACTCTGTAGCCACTTGACATTGTCCATCTTGGACGTTCAATCTTATGGGTGCATTACAAGCCGGGTTGTGTGATAGTGTCATTCTATTTGGGTCAGTAAATGCTTCTGGCAACTTATTAGCTAGCTCTTGTAGATGTATAATCTTTTGGACTTCTAGATCACAATCTCTAGTCCGAGGATCTTGCCAAGATGTTGATGGTCTAAACCATTCTAAATCTTTTGAAATCAACCGGCTGTTATCTCCCCCTAAGGACGGATATGTGGACTCATCAAACTGTGAGTCCTCGTATCTGGCCTTAAACAAATCACCGGTTGTTGGCTCAAGATACTTGATAATGCTTGGGGAGTCATATCCTACGTATATTCCCATCCTCCTCTGTGGTCCCATCTTAGTTCTCTGTGGTGGAGCAATTGGAATGTAGACGGCACATCCGAATGTCTTGATGTGGGACACGTCTGGCTCATGACCCGTAAGTAGTTGGGATGGTGAATATATATGTTCACTAGATGGCCTGATGCGAATCAGTTCTGCTGCATGTAAAACCGCATGTCCCCATGCTGATACCGGAAGTTGAGACTTCATAAGCAGTGGCCGGGCTATCAGCTGGATCCGTTTAATGAATGATTCGGCCAAGCCGTTCTGTGTATGGACATGTGCCACGGAGTGCTCTATTCTTACCCCCATGGACATGCAATATTCATTAAACGCTTGGGACGTAAACTCACCAGCATTGTCTAGACGTATAGTCTTAAGAGGGAAATCTGGAAAGTGTGCTCTCAGCCTTATCATTTGGGCAAGGAGCCGTGCAAAGGCTAGGTTCCTAGTGGATAGTAGGCAGACATGCGACCATCTGGTCGATGCATCAATGAGGACCATGAAGTATCTAAACGTCCCACAAGGTGGGTGTATTGGTCCACATATGTCTCCTTGAATCCTTTCCAGAAAGTTTAAGGTTTCTTTGTTAACCTTGGCTGGTGATGGCCTAGTAATGAGTTTCCCTTGTGCACATGCTGCACATGTGAGATTCTTATATGGGATAACTCCTTTGATCATGTGCCCTTGTGAATTCATTATCAACTTTCGCATCATGCTTGTTCCGGGATGGCCAAGCCGGTTATGCCATAAAGTGAATAGCTCGGAGGCATTTGCCTCGATCATACTGATCCGTGTATAGTATAGACCAGTACGCATTGCGGGTATAGACTCTAGGATCTTCTTATTGCCCTTGGTGATCGAAATTATGTTAAGGAACTCCTTGTTTCCTTCTTCCCATGTTTCAAGGTGAAAACCGTTTAACCTTATATCCTTGAAACTCAATAAGCTTCTTCTAGAGCTTGGGGAATACAGGGCGGTTTTGATCTCTAGGTGAGTGCCATTAGGCATCATCACATAGGCTTGGCCGTGACCTTCAATCAGGCTAGCCTCACCCGCAATGGTATGTACCTTTGCGTTTTGCATTGTGAGATTTATGAAGTACCTTTTGTCTCTAAGTATTGTATGACTTGTGCCACTATCCACCACAAGTATACTCATCTCATCATTCATTCTATAAATAAAATTTCTAAACTTTAGAGACTTCATAAGATGTTTAAAACTCTTCTTATTAAAATTCCATTACATAAAAAAAACACCAAATCAAAAACATAAAGCAATAAGACAATGTGATTCGAAAACTAGTCCTTGAGACAATCGGATGTCTCAAAATCCATTAGGTCATCTTGGTTATCCTTGTCGGATTCATTGTCAGCATCATACCCATATCCTTCCTTGTCCTCATGGACGTTTTCTTGGATCATGTTTGCCTCCGGGTTCTTGTTCTTGTGCTCTCTTGGTAGAGGTCGCACAAGTGTTTCGGAGTTCTACAATTCTTTGCCCAATGATTGTCACTTCCGCATCTATGGCATAGAGACTTGTTGGACGTGTAAGATGGTTTGGATATGCCACCTCGTCCGCGGCCGTAGCTGCCTCGTCCCCGGCCGTAATTGGAACCACGACCACGGTTATTGTGGTTTCCTTTCCGGCCGGTCGAGTAGCCGTCTCGACCGTTTGAGTTGTCACGTCCACGCCTCTTGAATCCACCACGGCTATTGCCGTATGGTTTCTTATTGTCTTGGACAAAGTATGTCTCATTGGGATCCTTCTTCTCAACTTCATGAGCTTCGGGTGGTGGTGCTGTCCCGGCCGGTCTAACTCCGTTACTCTTTAGTAGGAGTTCATTGTTTGCCTCGGCCAGGAGTAGGCAAGAGATCAGATCAGTGTATGTGGCAAAACCCTTTGTCCTGTATTGCTCTTGCAACACGGAGTTTGAGTGATTAAAGGTAGTATAGGTCTTCTCAAGCATCATGCTATCGGTTACCTCTTCACCACACAACTTTAGTATCGAGACAATCTTGAATAGAGCTGAATTGTAATCATCCACCGACTTATAGTCTAAGAATCTTAGATGCATCCAATCATGCCTTGCTTTAGGAAGCAACACCATCCTGTGGTGATCGTATCTATTCTTTAAAGCCATCCAAAGATCTAGTGGATTCTCGATTGTCATGTACTGATCTTTAAGACCATCAATGAGATGATGCCGCATAAGGCCTAAGGCTCTGTATCGGTTCTTTTCATTCTCATTGTTGTCTCGATGATTGTATCACCGAGTCCCTTGGATTTAGACTAATCCTTGTGTCTAATGCCCACTGCAAGTAGTTATCTCCGGAGAGATTGAGGGGTGCATAGTCTCTGTTTGCTATTTTCGACATCTGAATCATATTACCATGTAATGTATTAGGTTCATAATATGATCACGTGGCCGCATGATATAACAAGCTCGGCCACAACATGTCTTACGCATTCATGATATTCAAACAATTCTAGTCGACCATGGTGCTATCAATCATGAACCTCACGGTTCTATAGGTTTTCTAACAACCTAACTCGTATGTTCTATATGCTGGTCGATCAATTGTGAATGCATTCCAATATTCGGTTTCATGTAAAACAATCTACCTTATCTTACTTCTTTTCATAATCCCTAGGGTTTCAATCTTTGAATTCTTATCAACCTTATGTTAAGGTTTCAAGGCCTTAAGTATTTTGTGTTCTTAGTTAGATTATTTCAAGAAGAACAATCTAACATTCCTAAACTTCAAGAATAGGCAAGAAATCAAAACAAGCAATCGCAATCTTAAAATCGATTTCTAACTTTAGGGTTTAGGGTTTCGATTCCTTGATTAGGGTTTACCAGTTTTCAGATTC
>NW_026014834.1:57500-63773 GCF_020379485.1 Brassica napus
TACGTAGCGACCGAGCTCGAGCCAAAGCTCGGTCGCTACGTAGCGACCGAGCACTCATCTCGCTCGGTCGCTACGTAGCGACCGGGCTCGAGCCAAAGTTCGGTCGCTGTGTAGCGATTGAACCTTTCCGAACATCGATACGACACCAGTCCTTGCATTCTCGTCAAACCTTCGAATGCTATCTCCCGAAGACTGTAGCAAGCTCAGTCCATGTTTCCCGCTATTCTAATTCATCGATCAAACTTCGCGGATTAGAAACCGCGGAAAACTCGTAGTAAACGTGTCGAGTCGGAAGACGGCCCAAGGGACCTAAAACACGACTCGAGGCCCATCCTACGATTTTCCTAACCAAAAGCCCGTGAACCACAGCATGGTTCACGCTTGGCCCACGAGGAAGGATAAATGTCAAGTTTCCGCGGATAATACAAGTTTTTGAAGATAATTGTGAAGATCGGGAAAAATGGAATATCTCCATTTTATGCTATGACGGCTTAAGGGCAGAAGTAAAAGCGTAAACCGACCTTGGAGCTAGTATATAAGGAGTCCTAGGCGAGGAGCAAGGGAGGGAGAACTTTTTTCAGAGCAAACTTAGCACTTAGAGCGATTTAGGCAACTTTCCGTTTTTGTTATTTCGAGCTGCGACTCAATTAGGTTTAGCCGTCTTAGGGTTGCTAGAACTAGGAATCTCGCCGACAGCTCTCGAGCCCAGGCTTATACCTTGTTGTAACGCTCATACGCAGATTCGGAATAAGATCTACTTTGCTCTCTTTTCGATTTCTTATCTTTATCGTTGTTATTCTCGTGTTCTGATTGCTTGACGTGTGGTAATTAACAGATATCCGGTCCTCTGGGAAACTAGGGTTTTCTTAGTTTCCTTATTTAAACGGAAATCGACAGTGCGAATTTCGGTTCCCACAGTTTGGCGCTAGAAGGAGGGGGACTTACGGATCAATCTAACCCGCAAAAGCCACAACACTCTCAATCAGACATGTCAACCAACGACGCGGATAACGTGCAAACCCTCTTAACGGAGGCAGCGGCACCGATCTCCATTCTCCAGCAGCGGACGTATCCGCGGCCAACGCACAAACCAACGCCGCGACGCTCGAGGAGTTTAAAAAGATGTTCGCCACCTATGAGAAAAGGTCGGAAGAACAGGATAAGCTCGTGAATACCTTGACCAAACAGGTTGAAACCTTAACGGCAAGGACTCGAGCAATCCATCCCCGCGGAACCACTAAAGTTCGCGGGAAAAGACTCGACTTCGCAACACCACTCGATAGGCCTGGAACCGCGCGGTAACGACCAAACTGTGGAAGTACAGATAAAACTGGGGGTAGATCGGCCTTGGTCCGACCATTCGCTACGTATTGAGTGACCAAGCCAATCGGTCGGTCGCTACATATTGAGCGACGAAGGCACTCGGTCACTCACTACGTATTGAGCGACCAAGACACTCGATCGGTCGCTACGTATTGAGCGACCAAGGCACTCCGTCGGTCACTACGTATTGAGTGACGAAGACTCTCAGTCGGTCGCTACGTATTGAGCGACCAAGACACTCCGTCGGTCACTACGTATTGAGTGACGAAGACTCTCAGTCGGTCGCTACGTATTGAGCGACCAAGACCTCCGTCGGTCGCTACGTATTGAGTGACAAGACATCGGTCGGTCGCTACGTATTGAGTGACCTAGCCACTCGATCGGTCCGCTACGTATTGAGCGACCAACACACTCCGTCGGTCGCTACGTATTGAGTGACAAGACGTTCGGTCGGTCGCTACGTATTGAGTGACCTAGCCACTCGATCGGTCGCTACGTATTGAGCGACCAAGGCACTCCGTCGGTCACTACGTATTGAGTGACGAAGACTCTCAGTCGGTCGCTACGTATTGAGCGACCAAGACACTCCGTCGGTCGCTACGTATTGAGTGACCTAGCCACTCGATCGGTCGCTACGTATTGAGCGACCAGGCACTCCGTCGGTCACTACGTATTGAGTGACGAAGACTCTCAGTCGGTCGCTACGTATTGAGCGACCAAGACACTCCGTCGGTCACTACGTATTGAGTGACGAAGACTCTCAGTCGGTCGCTACGTATTGAGCGACCAAGACACTCCGTCGGTCGCTACGTATTGAGTGACAAGACGTTCGGTCGGTCGCTACGTATTGAGTGACCTAGCCACTCGATCGGTCGCTACGTATTGAGCGACCAAGGCACTTCGTCGGTCACTACGTATTGAGTGACGAAGACTCTCAGTCGGTCGCTACGTATCGAGCGACCAAGACACTCGGTCGGTCGCTACGTTTGAGTGACCTAGCCACTCGATCGGTCGCTACGTATTGAGCGACCCAAGGCACTCCGTCGGTCACTACGTATTGAGTGACGAAGACTCTCAGTCGGTCGCTACGTATTGAGCGACCAAGACACTCCGTCGGTCACTACGTATTGAGTGACGAAGACTCTCAGTCGGTCGCTACGTATTGAGCGACCAAGACACTCCTCGTCGGTCGCTACGTATTGAGTGACAAGACGTTCGGTCGGTCGCTACGTATTGAGTGACCTAGCCACTCGATCGGTCGCTACGTATTGAGCGACCAAGGCACTTCGTCGGTCACTACGTATTGAGTGACGAAGACTCTCAGTCGGTCGCTACGTATCGAGCGATCAAGACACTCGGTCGGTCGCTACGTATTGAGCAACCTAGCCACTCGATCGGTCGCTACGTATTGAGCGAGGAAGACACTCCGTCGGTCGCTATGTATTGAGTGATGACTCTCAGTCGGTCGCTACGTATTGAGCGACAAGACACTCAGTCGGTCGCTACGTATTGAGCGACCAAGACACTCTCCGTCGGTCACTACGTATTGAGTGACGAAGACTCTCAGTCGGTCGCTACGTATTGAGCGACCAAGACACTCGGTCGGTCGCTACGTATTGAGCGACCTAGCCACTTGATCGGTCTCTACGTATTGAGCGACCAAGCCACTCGGTCGATCGCTACGTATTGAGCGACCAAGCCACTCTGTCAGTCGCTACGTATTGAGCAACCAAGCCACTCGGTCGGTCACTACGTATCGAGCGACCTAGCCACTCGGTCGGTCGCTACAAAGTGACCAACCTGCGAACGAGTCGATCGCTATTATTTTTTCGGAAAAACTTTCGTAAAACTAAAATAAGCAACATTTGACAACCTTCAAAATTCTAACAACAATCATAGGAAAAGAATCTCTGATAAGGGAAGCGATGGAGCAAAATCCGAGAATCAGAATTCGCCCATCCGCCTCTCTCCACGATCCCCAATCCTTCCTCTCACAACTCGATTTTTTCGACGATATGCTCATTCATTTTCGTAAATCCAATGATATTAAGATCGAAACATGGATCACGAAAATCGAGAAAATTGGTAGCTGCCTAAACGCGGCCAGAAAAGCATAGATATCCAGGAAGAATCAATATTCTTGCTATTCGAAATGAGCAGACAGACATGAAAAGAGTAAGGGCAAATGAGCAAGCAAAACAGAGAGGAGGCTAACCCAGATCTACGAGAGAACTAAGGTATTCCCGACTTGAAATCAGGCTTGGAATTTCGTAGAAAATTACTAAGAAATAGAAACGCCTAAGAGACTGCCGTAGAACTTTAGGGAACTTAAAACCTAGGTGGATAGTCTAGCGAAATAAGTCTTAGGCGATTTTTCCTGTCTCGGTATATTGTTCCATAATTGTTCATCCAGATCTTGCAAACCGATCTAAACTCTCCGAAAGTCGAGAAACGATCGCCACGCATATCATGCTCTCTTCCTAAAGAGAGAAAAAGTTAGAGACATGAACGTCGTCTTAAAACCGATTCGTTTCTGGCAATTTTCTCGGAACCGACATATCCCAAGTCGTCAACGTGGAAACAACCAAATCACAGTCCAAGCGTCGTCTATAAATCGCCCCGAATTATCGATCATTCCAAACATCAGAAGAGGAAACGTACACAACCCTTCAAAGTATCGGTTCAACCGTTTTCTTTCGTAAAAAAAAAAAGGGGGAGTAGGTACGTATACTATACTCGTATACTCCCAAACTTCAAAAAACTTCTGCAAATCGTCAAGAATAGGCAAACGACAATCTTAATATTCGTCTAAACGCTAGCAACATATCCAGACGATCATGAACATAATCTCAAAAACTATACATCATTTCTTATCGCAATCATGCGTACAGAAAACTTGTACCAATATCAAACTGAAACTCGACGATTAGCCAAAGTATTGAAACCTTTTCCGGCTTCAGAAAGCCAGTTTCGTTTAAAAATTTCTACGAGAAATCTTCAATCACCAAAGCATTTCTTTCAGTTTCCGTTGTACCAAGTAAGCCACGGAAAAGCATCGAAAACATTTGCGACAAAGAAAACTCGAGAATATATGTAGCATCGTGCACGTTAAAAGGATCACTTTCCTCTCGATGGTTAGCTAGAACCACTTCTGGTTGACCAATTCGTTCAAGAAACGAATGTGTCATGAGAATCCTCTCGAAAAACCTATGAAAAGCGTTCCGCGACTAGATCGTATTGAAATAAACTTCGGTAATACTCCATGGGTAACTCCAAGCAACTTTCATCTAAGATCAAAATCACAGCGGGAACGTTTCTCGTAGAACCCGCAGAAACAATGCTACTTTGACATATGTTTACATATCACTGATTTACAACCTTCGTAAAATCGGTTATATGATATGATAAATTATCGTGTAGCCCACAGTCGGAAATCATATGATAAATTCTTCGTAACGAAACTAAGTCCTAACAACCAAACGGTTAACGGAAAATCTAAACTTTTCGAAAATTGACCAAGTTCAATACGCTCCACAATTCACTTTAAGCCCGCAACGTTTTAACCATAATACGCGGCATGTAAGGAAAAATTCGTAACAAAGCTTCTAGAGCTATACGAACATCCTAAAAAATGCACGAAATACATCTCGGAAGGCCAACTCTTCACAAAGAACCATGAAGGAAAACGCTTGTTCCCATGGACAAATTTACACGACACCTCAGTCATAATTCCTCGATCGCAAATAAAGCTATTAGCATCCGAGCAGGAACAACAATTTTTGGCTGCGAACATTCATAGTCAAACCAGAACGTTTCTCAAACACAGGGCTAATACTAAACCCTCGCAACAATCGCGAAATATCTTCAAAGCCCGCGAACATTTCAAGCACGAAACGTGGCATACGAAAGAATAACAAATCTTCAGCATCGCGAGACGTCGCGGACGCCTGAAGATTAGTTCTTCGACGAAATTTCCTTCCTCGATAAAAACACCTTCATGGAAGACCAGACAGTCATACACACTAACATCTTCTCAAAAATATTCTTCGCGAAGACTCAAATAGTAATTTTTACCATTAAGTTTGTTGCTGATCACAACAAACTCTTAAACGTCCTAAACAGTTAGCCATCTCGTAGAAGATGACTCTCTTACATCCGACACAAGGATAATAGCGCTATAAAAGAAATCCGAATTTTGGTCTAGCACTTCCGGTTTCCGGAGAGATGCTCGATTCGTATCAAACAAGTCGTATAAGCCGAGAACCTATCGCGGACTTTAAATCGATACGAATCAGGAAGAAATCGCAACAGGAAAAACGATAGCCGGCCAGTCACCGCACAATCCTTAAACCGAAAGTAAACCTAGGTCTTGCCCTAAACCCAGCGCACTGGTCTCTAACATCTCTAGGCATAGTATCAAACACCCTGATACGAGATCCCAAAATTTGTCTCTTTGCCAATATTCGAACGTCTTCAGAAAAATCCCGCAAGTTTACACACTGCGGAAAACTCTCGAAACAGATTATGGATATGGCAATACACACAGAGTTAGATTACGAGACGACAACTCGTAGTCTTCCCTCTACACCCATACAAAATGCCATCGGCAGCACACGCCTTATAACCGCTACATAAAAACTAGACCATAAAGGTCCTACTGGAAACTAGTCATAAGAACCTTAAACTCCAAGACGAACTACGAAAGGCTTGATCCCTTCAACAAGGGTACGTAGGTGGCAGCGTTATAAGGCGCAGCCCCAATCTTATCGCGCTTTCTACTTTTAGGAGAGCGAGAAGATCACTTACCACAGACCTTTTCAACCATTAATTCCGCACATATTCAGCAGGCAGTCCGTCTGCAGTCGCTAGGCTATCGTCTCGCTCGAAGTCGTACGTAACACCGAGCTGATCCAAGCTCGTCGCTACTAGCGACCGGCGTCCGTCTCGCCG